>NW_026874917.1:0-17115 GCF_032173495.1 Musca vetustissima
AATATTATTATCACATTTTTTTTTTACTTTTCCCCATCCTCCACTCACATTAACCCAAATTGCAAGTAGTGTACAATAATTCCCTTTTATATTATTTTCAACGTATCTATCGCTATCCACATTCCCCTAACACGAAAACACATTCCACTCTTCACAGCCATTTACAAATGTACCACCGCGTACTACCTCCCACTCATGCCTGGTTATGTGCAAATAGTCAGAAATTATTAATTGCAGCTATTTATGAACTCATAATTTTTGATCACCATCATCTGGCAAAACATTTCTGGATATCTGTTTTTCCCTTTGCGTGTCTTAAGCAATTGGGAAAACAGGCGGTCATTAGTTTAAATATCTTTAACACGCAGTAACAACTCCTTGAGGCAATTTTATTTCCTGATATGATGAGCAAGGAACAGCACAGCAGCAGGCTAACACCATAAAAAAAGGCTATTGAACGGAGTGGTGGGGCGACAAAGAAATTCCATAAACATCAACAGCAACACCACAATGTTTTGTAATTACAAGTTTTTAATTATACGTTAAGCGTTTTTGTTTAATTTTTGTGCTTAAGTAAACGATTGTGTTACGACAATTTCCCACCAAACACGTGGACCAATACAATAGCCCCAGGTCCCTGGCAAAGAAAGTTACAACCACCCATCGCAATGAATATTTTATGACGTTGTTTATCTTTCGCTGTTGGACAATTTGATAGCCGATTCTTTATAGCTCACAGCAGATAACAACAGCACAAAATATAAAAATGGACCACTAAGAGAGTGTTTGAAAGGAAATAATTTGTTATGGAATTGAAATGTATGGAAGTACGTAACATCAAGAAATTCGACATGGTTTTAAACTAATTTAGGGTTTAATTACAGTACTTCAAAAATATTAGCAATGAAACCGAAAGTGTGATACATCACACCTGTAGAAATGGGGCATCCATCCATCCATGATATTTAGCAGATCTTATTACTATTCAAAATCTCTAGTCATTTCAAGGGGGATCCTAATATATGGGATATTACAAATATAAGAATGCAAACTGTGTTCTGCAAGGTCATCTCACAACTAACAGAGAACCTAAAATAATAATTCGCAGCCACTTTTTATGGCAAATTGTCCAAAAACGTATTATACTGTAATGAACAATGGACTGTATCATTATAGGGGTTATACCGCCAAAAGGGTATTTTACCGTCATTTTCAGCAAGAGAATTTTTGTATTCGACAACATATAAGAAATTTTTAAGTTCAGGAAATTTTACTGGAATTTTATTTGTTATAATATATGCCTAAAATTGGATTGATATAGCCTATTTTATTAAGTAAATTGTCTACAAACACTGCTTCGGAAGTTAGAGTGATTATTGCAAACGAAAACTAAACTATTATACCATAAATTACTTTGGGTATAAACAAGTGTCAGTTGGTGTTGCCGACAGATATACACCCTTAGTCTATGGTTTGAGGAGATCTTCGGAATCAAACCCATGTTTTATTATCCGCCTTATATAATGTATATGTTTTTATTAACGAGTTGACCATTTTCGGAGAGGTACCAGAAGAGGTTGCCCTCTATATACAATCTTAGGATTTAATGTTACGATTTGCAATGTTTGAATCAAACCAGACTTTCCATTAGCTGGATATTGGATTAACAAATTTTCGAAATGTTGACACTTTGTAGGGAAGGTAACAGACGGGGTGGACCAACGAGTATAATAAGTATTGCAATGTTTGTTGCAAATAGTTCGTCTGATGTTATAAATTTTAATTTCAATAAAACCAGAAGGTATGGACCTATATTCCCCATCTTCGAACTTAAACTAAGTTTAGATGAAAGCGGTTACTCTCTTACAAATTTATCGTGCGCACCAACCAGACATATCCAAATTGTCTGAAAAGGATTTGGTCCAAAGAAACATGGGGTCTGAAACCAATATTTCGATGAGTTATATATTTGTTTTAGCAAAGTATAAAAAGAGATATTCCACTCTGCGCTAGAGATCCATAATAAGAGCAAAAATGAATATCACATATAATGGTTTCGAGAACGTTGATTACGATTCTGTAAGAAAATGTTATACCCTTCACCACACTGCGGTAAAGGGTATTATGTCTTTGTGCATATATTTGCAAGTGGCAAAAGAAAACGAGATAGACACATGGTTCCTTTTGAGGATATGCATAGAATCACTTTCTAAGTCGATTTATGCATGTCCGTCCGCCCGTCTGTCTGTCCATGTTAAAGTGCACGAAATGTGGAATAGGGTACTGAATTTGGTCCAGAATTATATGTGCTAAGTTTCGAAAAAATCGGTTCAGATTTCGATATAGCTCTATTATATATTTGTTCGCTCATGACAAGTGTATTTACAAAAATTTTGTGTTTTTATACCCTACACAACTATGTTGTCAGGGTATTATAGTTTTGTGCAGCCCCAAAAGTTTGTAACGCCGCGAAATATTGGTCCTAGACCCACCTTTATGTATACCGATCGTCATATCTCGACTAGCTGAGTCGATCTAGACATGTGTGTCCGTCCGTTCGTCCGTCTGTCCATTGTAATTTGTAAACACGATACAGGCCACAGTTATGGACCAATCTTCACGAAATTTTGCATGTAGGATGGGTTCTGGCCAATGTAGACCCCTATTGTTTTTGGAAAGGATCGGTTAATATTTAGGGGATGAAATGGTCACTCCAGAGGCCGCAATTATGGCCCAAACATCGCGAATTTTTTAATGAAGAAGGGGATCGGACCAAAGAATAAGCATGCCGGTTTCGATAAAGATCGCTCAATATTTGGCGGGTCAAATGGACCCTAACTTTTGTGTTAAAAATTACAAAATTTTTATTCTATAGCGTATATATTTACCACTGAAGGACATAGATCCGAGAAGTTGATAGTATATTCAAGAGGAGTGGTTGACCTTTAAATTGATACCAATTATATTGTCGTAGGTACTCGGATGCGGGAGTTACACTTAAATATTTACAGGTGCTTACGTATTCATATATCATTTAGTAACCTATTACCACACTGGAGGGCGGAAATATAGCGCTGATCGCTTTGAAATGTTCCATGAGGTTCCAGTTTTGGTAAAGGACAACGCCTAAAATGTTAGGTGATGATCAGAAAATATTTTTCGGATGAAGTGGACCGAAAACTTAATTATTTGTACTTTTCGAGTCGAAAGCCGAACATCACAACACAACCCACGGTGAAGGGAATCTGGACAAGTAATTAGAGGTGCTGTACTGATTATTAGTAACATTTGCTGACCTCAAGCTAGTCAAAAGTCATCTCAGAATCTCAGAATATAGAACCACAGGAAGTTACATTTTCATGGAAGTTGTGTAGGGTGTTGTATGGTCGGCCCCGTCCGACTATACTGCTCCGCTCGCTGGAGCAGTTTTTTGTTTTTCTTTCAGATAGAAATATGTCCCTAGAATAGCTCTATAGAAAATCGGGTTAGATTTAGATTTAAGTTCGTTCAATTTCATGTCAATGTTCCTTAGAAAAGGCGACGTCTGTTAGGACATATATGTAAAATATACCCAAAGTGGTGAAGGGTATATAGTTGGCCCCGTTCGACTTTACTTCTTTTCCTACTGGTTTTTTATTCATTTTATGAGGGCAATAAGTCTTAAGTTTATTAACGGTCGAGAACATATCAAGGCGTCGATTTGTGTTTTAACCATTAAAATATCTTCTGGCTCTGCTTGGTACCAGGTTATGAAAATCAATTAAAAAAAAACCAGTGAGCGGAGCAGTATAGTCGGACGGGGCCGACCATACGATACCCTACACAACTATTTATTCCGAACCTGGGCAATATTTCATTATATTGGCATCCTCTTGCCCGATTAGAGGTAAACAGCACCTCTTCCTCACACTGAAATATTTTCCGAATATTACGAGTATTCAGTACAGCTATTGCCCAGATTCCCTTCACAGTGGGTTGTGTTGTGATGTTCGGCTTTCATTTGTGGTCTATATATCGACTCGAAAATAACACAAAAAATTAAGTTTTCGGTCCACTTCATACAAAAATTATTATCTGATCATCACCGAAAATTATAGGCGTTGTCCTTGACCATAACTGGAACCTTATGGAACATTTCAAGGCGATCAGCGCTATAGTTCCGCGCTCTAGAGTGATAATGGGTTACTAAATAATATACGGATACGGAGATACCTGTAATTATTTAGGTGTAACTCCCACATCCGAGCACATACAACAATATAATTGGTATTAATTTAAAGGTCAACCATTCCTCTTAGATATAATATCAACTTCTCGGGTCTATGTCATTCAGGGGTAAATATATACGCTATAGAATACAAATTTTGTAATTTTTCACACAAAAGTCAGGGTCCATTTGACCCGCTAAATATTGACCAATCTTTATCAAAACAGGCATGCTTATTCTTTGGCCCGATCCCCTTCTCCATTCAAAATTTCATGATGTTCGGGCCATTATTGCGGCCTCTGGAGCGACCAGAAAAACCGACAAAAATTTAGTATTTGGTCCATTTCATCCCCTAAATATTAACCGATCCTTCCCAAAAACAAAAGGGTCTTCATTGACCAGAATCCATCCTACATGCAAAATTTCGTGAAGATTGGTCCATAACTGTGGCCTGTATCGTGTTTACAAATTATAATGGACAGACGGACGGACGGACGGACACACATGTCTAGATCGACTCAGCTAGTCGAGATATGACGATCGGTATACTTAAAGGTGGGTCTAGGACCAATATTTCGCGGCGTTACAAACTTTTGGGGCTGCACAAAGCTATAATACCCTGACAACATAGTTGTGTAGGGTATAAATATATATATATATATATATGTATTAGTTTTATATATGCAAATTGTTGATTATTATCTTTAAATTACTGATAATTTTCAGTTTCGTTATAATCACCAGTCCCTTCTATTAATTGATCGTCTTTTCATGTTAATATTTTGAGACGTGTCAATTTTATATAACATTTTCCAAATATAAATTATATTCACAAAAATATGAAATTTTGACTAAGTCCTAAATTAAGTTATAAAATGTTACTGGTGTAAAGCTCAAAATCCCCAGATTTCAATTGTGACATGACATTGTGCAAAAAAAACGGCTCAATGAACATTGTGTGTCAATCGGGCACTAGGACGGTTGGATCTTTGGTGCACCACCTAAAATTGGACGGAACATTCTAAACATGTTCAGGAATAGGGAATGTAAAATCTTTAGGAAATGTACCAAACAGGGTCCTATATTGAAAATGTTCTGCAAATATATTTTTCATACTGGAACATTTATATGAATGAGTTTTTAACCATAAACTATATTGGAACCGGGAATATCACATTTCAGATAAATTGGTGGGAAGTAGCGCAAAAAATAGCAGAACGTTTGTAAGGGGTCTATACCAAAATGTGGACCTACATCGACAATTTTCTGCCAAGATGTATTTCAACATCCAAGCACCTACGCTGACAAAGTAAAGTCACTTCGGTAGATGAGGATGCCTTGGTATGCCTTAAAGATGATCGATATTTATTGTTTTTGCAAGAAGATTTGTTTCCCAACGGAAAACAAAAAAATGTGATATTAATGTCAATTCTTTTGAAAACGTGGTCAAAAGTCTCAAAATACCTAAAATTTGGTCAACCTCGAAACTTGAGCCTAAATTATTAAGAAAGTAAGGACATTATTGGAGGTGTCGTTATGTGGGGCTACCCTAAAAAGTGGACCAACAATTATTGATTTTTGGTAGGAGGATTTAAGATTCCAAAGTACCAAATATGTGGGGTACCGTTATATAAGGGTTACACCAAAACGTGGACGGTATCCATTTTCAATTCCACACAACCATATAGGAGTATTGCGAGCTCTATGCTTGCCACGCAATGAAAAATTTAAAATACAATTATGGTGGAGGGCGCAAAAAGTTCTAAAATCGGTAAATTTTACTTACTTCCATATTTCGTTCTCAATTTTATTCGTACATGTACTTTCTTGAAACTGTTTATGGTTAACAATTCCAGTGATTATACATCATAAATCAATCGAAAATTCATCCCCTAATTTCATTGCATTATTATATTTTGCCATAAACAATCAAATAACCACTCAAAATGCCGCAAATATATTTAATTTCCAGTCCTTAACTAAAATGTACAACGTCATTACTACAACAACAGCGCAATATTAACCAATTTATGCCTTTGGTTGTCAGTTTCCTGGCTGTTTCCCATTTATACGCCAACATCAATAACAACCGCATTTTACATTGTGGTAATCTTTTTGGGTTGGTCTTTCCTATAAATTTTCTGAAATTCTGTGGCATCATAAAAAAATATTTATGAATTACTTTCTTGAATTACGATTCTTATTTATGACATTTCTTTTATTGTGCTGCTCATCTACCAAAACCGCATGGAAGCATCATCTGCTTATTCGATTGCTTTTCATCCCGTAAAGCATTTGCAGTTTGATTGCAATCAGAAGATTTTTTATCACCGAATTCGAATGGTCTTAAATTCGATGTTTATGCTACTCATTTTTATGCGATTTATATTTATGCCTCATTCAGGGATAATTGTTCGTTAGACATTTTTATTTCAACTCAGTGAGATGTGCTTAAGCCGTTCAGGGTGAGATTAAATAATATGAAGCAATTTAGAAAATATGTCAAAAAAATTTGAATCAGGCTTTGAATTTTAAAAAACAAATTTGTGGTTTAATTATTTTTAATGTATTTTGCAAATAAAGACAACAATTCTACTTCTCAGGGGTGACACTTGGTTAATTCTTTAAATTATCTGACCTTTTTTGCCTAACATCTTAAGGACGATGCACCGTAATAAACTTTCTATGACATTAGATAAATATTCACTAAAATTATCCTGCTAATCCTTAACGGCCTTAAAACCTCATTGGGCTATTATCCCTAGCTCCAAAAAAGAAAATTCTTTATTGTTTGTAAGCCTCCATACAAATCATTATTCAGAGTCATTAAGATGCAACTTTTCATCCTTTTTTATTTTTTTGGGAAAAAAAACATCGTCCAATTTATCTAAGGAATGTCTAAGTAAAAGTCGAAGAAAAAATGAAAAGAATTTTTTGGGATAATACTGTCTAATGAATAAAGACAAGACAAAATGAAGTAGGAAAACGTACTGACTTCATTTTTTGGAAATTAACCCTCAGACCACCTTATATAAATAACCAGTAAGGAATGTAGTAAAGTCGGACTGGGCCGACTGTATGATACCCTTCGCCACATTGGGTATATTCTACATATGTACCCGAAAAGACGTCGCCTTTTTGAAGGAATTTCGACATGGAATTGAACGAACTTAAATATGTGATTTTATGTCTTTAATTTCATTTGGGCAAGTTTAGAGTCGTTTGCGCAGATTTGTGTAAATCGATTTAAAACAAACTTGATACACGCTATTCGGTATGCTGCACTGTTTAAAATTTAATCCCAATCAGACACTTTTTGATTACTTAGTGCACAATTAAAATAAATAAGTCGAAATTATATATGGAAGCTACGATATGTATAAATCTGAACCGATTTGAAGCAAACTTACCAGGGATTAACTTATATTAATTTCAGTACGTTGTGTCAATCGGCCTAGCCGTGGATATTTAGTGCACAATTTACTTAAAATCGGACGAAAATATATATAGGAGGTGTACACATCATTCTAGACATAATTCAATACGCTATGCCAAAATTCATGCCAATCAAAAGATTAGCAGGAACTTTGGTGCACCATTTACCTAAAATAGAGCGAAACTATATATGGAAGCTATATCTAAATCTGAACCGATTTCCACGAAACTTAGCACACATCATTCTAGACCTAATTCAATAGGCTATACAAAATTTCGTGCAAATAGAAGATATATAGGGACTTTGGTATCCCATTTACCTTAAATCGTACGAAAATATATATGGGAGGTATATCTAAATCTGACACGATTTTCACGATACTTTGCACACGTTATTCTAGACTTAATGCAATATGCTATGCCAAAATTAGTACAAATCAAATGATTTGCTGGTACTTTGGTGCACCATTTACCTAAAATCGGATGAAAATATATATGGGAGCTATATCTAAATCTGAACCGATTTTCACGAAACTCAGCACACATCATTCTAGACCTAATTCAGTAGGTTATACCAAATTTCGTGCAATTCGAAAGATATATAGGGACTTTGGTACCCCATTTACCTTAAATAGGACGAAAATATATATGGGAGCTATATCTAAATCTGAACCGATTTTTCCCAATTTTAATAGGGTTAGTCCTTGGGCAAAACAAATGAGCTCTGCCAAATTTCATCCAATTCGGATCATAAATGCGACCTGTACTTTGTTTACAATTTAACATGGACAGACGGACGGACGGACATGCATAAATCGACTCAGAAAGTGATTCTATGCATATTCTCAAAAGGAACCATGGGTCTATCTCGATTATTTTTGCCTGTTACAAACATATGCACAAAGACATAATACCCTGTACCACAGTGTGGTGAAGGGTATAACCAGTATGGAAAGAACTAAAGTTGGACAGGACGACTATATGATACCCTTCCCCAATTTGCGTTATATATCGGTTTAAAATAATATTTGAAATAAATCATAAATATGAGGGGACGTTTATATGAGGCTTGGTAAACCCCAGAATCCTTCCTGAACACGGAATGTTAAATTGACCCCTTATGCGTTGGCAAATGTAGTTAAGGGAACCCCACCCATTCTCGAGTTTAAATTTTCAACATTTTCAATGGGTTGGTAAATGAATACCAATGCTTGTTAAGGTTTGTAACTTTGCACATATGTATTTGAAGATTTAAAAAAGAAGACAAATAATTTACAAAAAATTTTTGTTATTGCTTTGTTGTTGTTTTTGTAATTAAAGAAAAGTCCTTATTTTTGATGTCGGGCATGATAACTCCTCACTGGAACATCGGAATCCGAAAATTCCAACGGTGTTAGAAAGAGTACATGTCTGGCTATCGTATGAACTAGGATTATTGACTTCGCTCTAAAATAAACAATATGGTGGACCTTTGAAATTTTTTTTTTGGAAAATCGCTGATTTTTTACCAAAAACCAAGTTAAAAAATAAGGAAGATCTTCACCGATTGGCTTTATCCTAGTTCATACGAGAGCTATACACTCTCAGAGAAACGTTGCAAAATTTGGAACCGATTGGATTATTAGTTTTTGAGTTATCGTGCCCGCCATTCGCAAAAAAATGTTTAGAGAAAAACGCGTTAAAGCCCTTCAGCCGTCACTTGATGCTGACACAATAAATCGGCTATATCTTCAAGAGTTCTTGAGATTTTTACTTGAAATTTTGCAGGGACATTTTTGAATTAGTGTAGATTGGAATTAAGTCAACAAAAATGTTGACCCCGAGAATGGGGGGGGGGGGTCCCCTTAAGATCCTGAAAATAAAAAAACAGTAAGAAAAGAAGTAAAGTCGGACTGATTTCAGGGAAACTTGCCAGAGACAAATTTATATAACATCAGTACGTTGTGTCAATCGGCCTAGCTATGGATCTTTTCACGAAGCTTAGCAACATCATTCTATACTTAATTTAGTACGCTGTGCCAAATTTCGTGGAAATCGAAGGATATATAGGGACTTTGGTACACAATTAAACTTAAATCGGACGAATATATATATATATATATGGGAGCTATATCTAAATCTGAACCGATTTTCACGAAACTTGGCAAACATCCTTCAAGACCTTATTCATTACGCTGTGCTTAATTTCGTGCAAGTCAAAAGATTTCCAAGGACTTTAGTGAACTATTTACCTAAAATCGAGCGAAGCTATATGTGGGAGCTATATCTAAATCTGCACCGATTTTCACGAAACTTAGCTCACGTCATTCTAGACTTAATTTAGTACGCTGTGCCAAATTTCGTGCAAATCGAAAGATATATAGGGACTTTGGTGCACTATTTACCTTAAATCGGACGAAACAATATATGGGAGCTATATCTAAAACTGAACCAATTTTCCCAATTTCGTTCGTCCTTGGGCCAAGCAAATGAGCTTTGCCAAATTTCATCCAATTCGGATCATAAATGCGACTTGTACTTTGTTTACAATTTAACATGGACAGACGGACGGACATGCAAAAATCTACTTAGAAAGTGATTTAATGCATATTCTCAAAAGGAACCATGGGTCTATCTCGATTATTTTTGCCTGTTACAAACATATGCACAAAGACATAAGACACAGTATGGTGAAGGGTATAAATATTTAACATTGTGTCCGTAGAGAACAATGCCAAAATTGGTTCCATTTTCAACCTAATATAGCTCTACAATTGTTTAACAAATATCCTTCAGAAAATGCATGGTTATTAATCTGTTTACTTTACGGATTGTTGCAGAAAATTATCGATATTGGTTCATGTTTCTACCTATCCCCATACAAAGGTCAGATATTTTGATGGTGGCTGTAGACTTTATTCCAAATTCGTAGTGGGTGAAAAATTATCTCGCAAAATTTAGGCGCATTTCCAACCGAAGTGGGTGTAAGTTGACATGTGAGTGAAAAACGAATTTATGACTTATCCCTTTACTAAAATCCTTCCTTATTTGCACAACCTCAAAAAATGTATTAGTTGTAGTACATCGATAACCCTCCGCAGTGATTTAAGGGTTAATAAAATCGTCATATTTCGTTTAAGTTTCTCTTCTTTTTTTTAACTATAGAATACCTGAAAAGGCTTAATACCGAAATAGGTTACTTAAAAAAAGGTGACCGTAAAACAATCTTGATAAAAACGTCCAGAAGTAGCATAATACTCGACTAGACTGCACTCAACCTTTCCAACAAACTTTGGACACTTAGCACAGCAAAGGTTGAGTGTAAATAACCAAAACGTAAGATGTTAAGTCAACGTAATGTCCTGAACCAAAACGAAAAGATAAACTACAAAAGGATTAGGGACTTTTTTTAAAAAAAGTGGGAATGTAGCAAGTAATAATAATTTGCAGTTATATAAAAACGAATTGTTGGATTTGGGTGAAGTTTTTTGGCATGCCTTTAAAATGGATATTTAAATTTGCATTTGCTATTAGGGTATCACTACGCGAAATTTGTCATTTAAGTAGGATGTTAATTTGACAGTTATAATTTCGATTCAGTAATTAAATAATCGTGAAAAAAATATGATTGATTTGGGATGTTTTATACCCTTCACGTCACTGGTACAGGGTATTATGTGATTGTGCATATGTTTGTAACATGCCAAAGGAAACGGGATAGTCGCAATATTTGACCTATTGAGACACAAATTTGCATTGAGTTTTGTAAAAATCGGAATTCCATACTGTATTTCATCTTTAATGTCGTGTGTTATGTTTCGTCGAAGTTGGTCAGATTTAGATATAGCTAACATTTATTTTCGTCCGATTTTGTGATTAAATCTCCTATCAAATTTAGATATAACTCTCATTTATATATTCTTCCGAACTAAAAATTGTTCAATAGCAATGACATTTTTCACAATGTAGCATACAATGCGAGATATTTAATTTCGATTATACATATTGGTTATACCCTCAGCCTTATGGTTATGGTAAAATGTGCCTTATCGAAATATCGGTTTTAGGCCCCATGTTCCTTTGGGACAAATCCGTTTCAGATAATTTGGAGACAAATTACAAATGTCTGTCTGGCCGGTTGGTGTGGATGGTAACTCTGGAAGGGAGTAACCGATTTCATCCAAACTTTGCACATCGTAATATTTCTTCCACTCCTACACAACAATGTTGTTAAAATATTATAGCTATGTAAGAGTTTGTAATGTCGCGGAATATTGGTTCTAGACCCACCATTTAGTATAACGATCATTATATATTGACTAGCTGAGTCGATGTAGACATATGTGTCCTTCCGTCTGTCCATTATAATTTGTAAAAACGACACAGACCACATTTATGGACCTATTGCCACGAAATTTTGTATGTAGATCCTGTCCGGGCCAAAGACCACCCCTTTTGTTTTGGGTGATGATCGGTTAATCTTTTTTCTGGTGACGAAAAAAGGGGTCTGGCCGTGGAATAAGCGTGGCTGTTTTGATATATAGTATAGATAGTATATTAATTATAGTGATGTATCTACTCGGATATGGGAGTTATACATAAATATTTTCTATATTGCACCTCTCACTTGTTTTATAATGTTATGTGACGGACTATTCTATTTCTACCAAACTTTGCTCAACCTATTATCTTTAACAAGCCTAGATCAAGTTCGAAAACCTCCGCAAACCATAAGCTGAGGGTTACAGATATAGTTTTCAGAAATAAATATACCTCCTATATATAAGGGTGAAATAGAAATCAGTAGGGAAAGTTCAAAAGTCGGACGGGACCGACTTTATGATACCCTTCACCACTTTGGGTACATGCAAAATTATGCAATATAAATAGAACGGTCATAAATCTGTGGAGAACCATATCGGGCGAATTTAAATGTGCTATATAGATAAATATTTGAACCAATTGAAAAACCCAAACACATACCATTCTGAAATCAATGAAAAATTACATGTCAAACAGACAGACTTGGATTCTGTGGTGTACCATTTGCATGAAATCGAGTCAAATTATGTATGAGTATGAGTAACTGTTGCATACACCCTCTGCCAAATTTCGTGTAACCACCATTTACATAAAATCTAACGAAAATATATATAAGACCAAAATCTGAACCGATTTCAACAAACCTCATTCACAAAAAATCGGACAAAACTATATATAGGGGCCATTTCTAAATCTAAACCGATTTAAAAAAAAAAACTTCGTAGACATCGGTCTAATGCAATACTCTGTGCAAAATGTTGTCCCAATCGGACAAATATTGGGATTTTGGTGTATCATTCACAAAAAAATCGGACGAAAAAATATATGGGAGATATGTCTAAATCTGAACCGGTTTTGAGAAAACTTCACAGACATCAGTCTGCACCTAATTCAGTACTCTGAGCAGAATTTTGTCCCAATCGGACAAATATTGGGAGTTTAGTGCATCATTCACATAAAATCGGACGACTATATATATGGGAGCTATATCTAAATCTGAACAGATTTTAACTACACTTCGCAGACATCAGTCCGGACCTGAATCAGAATTCTGTTCAAAATTTTGTCCCAATCGGAGAAATATTTTGAGTTTGGTGTATCATTCACCAAAAAATCGGACGAAACTATATATGGGAGCCATTTCTAAACCTGAACCGATTTTCTCCAATTTCAATATGGTTCGTCTTTGGGCCAAATTAGTGAGCTGTGCCAAATTTCATCCAAATCGGATCATATATGCGACCTGTACTTTGTTAAAAAAACATGGACGGACGGACATGCTTAAATCGACTCAGAAAGTGATTCTATGCATATTCTCAAAAGGAACCATGGGTCTATCTCGAATCCTTTTGCCTGTTACAAACATATGCACAAAGACATAATACCCTGTACCACAGTGTGTTGAAGGGTATAAAAAACTGCACAAAGTTAAATTTTTATATAATTTTTATTTTATTGAATGAAAGCAAAAAATGTTGGAAATATCATTAAATTTTATAATAAGTTTAGATTTGTTCGAAATGGTCTCCTTTGGTACGAATTATGGCCTTCAAACGGCCAATGAAACCGACACACGCTGCCTGAATGTTGCTCTGCGGTATTTTGGCCCATTCCCGGCGAAGCGCTTGCTTGAGGTGATCGACACTTTGATATTTTTTTGTGCCAACTTTGCTTTCCAAAATACTCCAGACATAATAGTCCAACGGATTGGTATCCGGTGATTTTGGTGGCCACTGTGCGCTGGAAATGATGCGAGGAACCTCATTTTGTAACCATTCTTGAGTGGCGCGTGCTGAGTCCTCTTGGAATGCCAAAGGTCTGCGGCCAAAATGTTTGCGTGCCCAAGGTTGGGTTAGTACACTCTCCAGAATATTTTCGCGATAATATTCATCATTTATTCTGATGTCACGGTCGATTAATACGAGCGGCGGGCGACCATCGGCTGTTATGGCGGCCCACACCATCACAATGGCCGGCGCTTGAGTTTTAGTTGCCAACCGAAGGTGCTCATTTTCAGCTGACCTCTTTGGCAAGTAATCACGATCATTTTGTTTGTTTACAAACTGCTGTACAACGAATGTTTTCTCATCGGTAAAACCCAAATTCGGTAGTGCACCACTTTTGCCCAAGCGAACTCTTTAGATCTTTTGAGTCTATCTATACCCTACACAACTATGTTGTCAGGGTATTATAGCTTTGTGCAGCCCCAAAAGTTTGTAACGCCGCGAAATATTGGTCCTAGACCCACCTTTAAGTATACCGATCGTCATATCTCGACTAGCTGAGTCGATCTAGACATGTGTGTCCGTCCGTCTGTCCATTATAATTTGTAAACACGATACAGGCCACAGTTATGGACCAATCTTCACGAAATTTTGCATGTAGGATAGGTTCGGCCCAATGAAGACCCCTATTGTTTTTGGTAAAAATCGGTTAATACTTAGGGGACGAAATGAACCAAATACTGAATTTTTGTTGGTTTCTCTGGTCGCTCCAGAGGCCGCAATTATTGTCCAAACATCTCGAATTTTTACATGGAGAAAGGGATTGGGCCAAAGAATAAGCATGCCTGTTTTGATAAATATTGGTCAATATTTCAAATGGACCCTGACTTTTTTGTGAAAAATTAAAAAAATTGTATTCTATAGCGTATATATTTACTCCTGAAGGACATAGAACCGAGAAGTTGATAGTATATCCAAGAGGAGTGGTTGGCCTTTAAATTGATGCCAATTATATATCGTATGTACTCGGATGTGGGAGTTACACGTAAATATTTACAGGTGCTTACGTATTAATATTGTTACGAATATAACTTTAGATTTAAGTTAATTCAGATGAATTCCGTTAATTTAAGAATTTGAATTGTAACGTAAATTTCTACTACGCAGTTTATTCGAATAACTTCACAACAACAACTACTATATAGATTTTTCTACATCCTTCCATTTCCTCTTTCATTGTCTATTTTGTTGTTGACGTACAATTCTTGTTAAACGTCATCATTGATGATCGCTTAATTCCTATTTCTTTGTTACTCCCTCGCCTGTATATATGTTGTTGTTATTGTTCATTCAATGTAAGTTTGTATGTGCTTGTTGCATTGGTAGATTGTTCGTAATCTAGGTGTTACCAGATCGTCTAGAAACTTCTGTAGCGACAGGCAAGGCTCATATAAATAGGGGAAATGGCGAGGCAGTCAGTCAGTTGTGAATCAGATCGCGAATTGAAACCGTCAAGTAAAGTAAAGTGCAAAGTAAAGTTCTGTCAATAAAATCATTTTAATATTCGTAACCCGCGTTTTATTTAGTACGAACTGTATTGGGAAATAAAACGTCTACACGGGATTAAGTAAAATCAAAGAACGTGACAATATATTATTTAGTAACCCATTACCACACTAGAGGGCGGAAATATAGCGTTGTTCGCTTTGAAATGTTTCATGAGGTTCCAGTGTGGTCAAAGACAACGACTATAATTTTCGGCGATGATCAGATAATAATTTTGGGATGAAGTGGACCGAAAACTTATTTTTTGTGTTTTTTTTTTTTGAGTCGATCTTTAGGCCACATTGAAAGCCGATCATCACAACACAACCCACGCTCAAAGGAATCTGGACAAGTAATTAGACTAGTCGGTCAAGAGGCTAAATATGTCGCGAAATATTGCCCAAGTTCAGAATATAGAACAACACAAAGTTAGATTTTCGTGGAAGTTGTGTAGGGTATCATATGGTCGGCCCCGTCCGACTATACTGCTCCGCTCACTGGTTTCTTTCTGTTGCGGCGTAAGTTCTTACACTTTTTGGAATATCAATGGCTTTACCCCAATGTTCATTTTTCAATATGCAACTGCGACGCGGGTTTTCGATCAAGTCGCTTCTTTACTTTTCGAACCATTTCTGCTGATGTTGCTGTTTTTCCGTCCACATTCTTGAGGTCAGGCTACGCTACAAGTATCACGGTAACGAGTAAAGGTACGAGACACAAATGATTTATTCACATTTAAATGCTGGAGTGCTCAAACCATAGCCAAATAGCCTGCCAAATATGAAGAAATCACACTATGACGCTTGAATTCCATCACGCTTGCAAACAATATAACGAACTGTCACTGGAAAAATTTGAACAACTGTCGGACGAGTGGCTTTGAAATGACAGCAATCTGAAATTGATTGCACTTTTTTCATCTCACCCTGTATTTTCTTCCGATTTTATTTACTTTTTTATTTGGACAAGGCACTGCACTGAAGCATTCCGATTAGCATATACCAGATTTCCTTCAAATGGATCCAAATTTTCAAAAGAATTGTGAAGTGTATCATATAGTCAGCCCCATGAAATTGTGTAAGTATGCATTCCTTCCGGACCATTTTCTAACACATATTGGGCGATATCTTTCGCGTAGTCCGATAAATAAGTCTAATGGTCTCAAATCGCACAACGAGACATCACGCGGCCAGGATAAGGACATTTCCTGGCCGCCTGATAAATATGATACCGAATGAACACCCTTTATAGTGTATATAATACCTCTCTCTCTCATATTTTAAAAGTGGTGTAAAATATCATATAGTGAATCGCTTCCGACTTTGATCGTTTTCTACTGCCTTAGGATAGGTTCTTTATATACATTACCTCACCACCCCCATATTTTCGTTAATCCTACCAAAATATTAGAAACAGCACGCTCATATACTCATATAATTAATTGTGTGCAATAAACGAAACATTTATCCCAAAACTAAATTCGTTATCCACCCCTACCATTCTAACGAATGTCATAAACTCATTAATAAAACATTCCAGATATTATTCCTGCTGCTACTGCCTTCAAATGTTCTGTGTGTTAGTTTTATTGCTGTTAAAATTTGTGGGTGCTGTTGTTGTAAAACAATAGCTCCAAGCATTTCCCACTAATGGGTTAATTTCATGTTACAATTTCAAGAGAGA
>NW_026874918.1:0-17015 GCF_032173495.1 Musca vetustissima
ACAACACAATGAAGGTTGAATGTGTAGGAGATGTGAGAGTGGTGTTGAATGGTGGTGGCACAAAGACAAATGCAGTTCTAACGAATGTTGAATTTGTTCCATCTCTTTGCACAAATTTGTTGTCTGTAAAACAATTAACGGCGAACGGCAACAAAGTAGTTTTTGAAAAAAATATGTGCACAATTCTTGGAGACGATGGTGTTGTTGTGGCAAAGGCAATTTCGCAGAACAATTTGTACAAGCTGTGTGGTTTAAGTTTTAGAAAAACAAATGCAGCCTTTACCGTGAACAACGATGCAAGTATTTGGCACAGAAGACTTGGGCATATTTGCGATGACACATTAAAGAAAATAAAAGCCGCAAATGAATTAAACTTGAAGGCAAATGGCGAGAAGTGTGAAGTCTGTATTCAAGGTAAACAGTCAAGAGCCTCGTTTAAGGACGAAGGTCACAGAGCTACGGAATTACTAGAACTTGTACATTCTGATGTGATGGGTCCATTTGAACCAAAGTCGTTTTCTGGCGCTCGGTATATTGTTACATTCGTGGACGACTACTCCAGAAAAGTATTCTTAATTCCTATTAAAAATAAATCGAATGTCTTTGAAGCCTTTAAGGACTTTAAGAATATGGCTGAGAATCAGTGTTCCAAGAAGTTAAAGATATTTCGATCAGATAATGGAACTGAGTACGTCAATGCGCCTTTCCAAAAGTTTTTGTCTGACTCTGGAATAATTCATCAGAAAACAGCACCGTACACTCCGCAACAAAATGGCGTGGCGGAAAGATTGAACCGCACCATAATGGATCGAGTACGTTGTATGCTTTTGGATGCTGGACTTAAAAACAAATATTGGGCTGAAGCTTCTGTTACCGCAGCATATATTTTAAACAGAATTCCATGCAGAAAACAATCGAAGAGTCCTGAAGAATTATGGACTAGCAGAGAACAGAATTTGGAGCACCTAAGAGTATTCGGGTGTAAGGCGTTCGTCCATATTCCTAAGCAGAAGAGATCGAAACTTCAAGCCAAGTCAGAAGAATGTATTTTCGTTGGGTATAGTCAAGAGAGTAAGGCGTATCGTTTATTCAATCCGAAGACACAGAAAATAATAATTAGCCGTGATGTTGTATTTGTGGAGAAACAGGTATGTAGAACTGGGACAAATTTTACTAATGAGATTCGAAATACTCTAGTAGAAGTCATCGATGACAACGAAAAGGAGGTGTGTGTAGAAGAACCACAACATGATGGTGCAGCGGAAGTTGTCGAGAATGCCGATGTTTCCATCGATAGCATGAAGGTGGAATTCGACGAGTGGTCCGATGATAATGTGTTGTTTGAAGATGCTGAACAAGAACTCCATAATGATAATAACGATACCGAGATACGTCGGTCAGGAAGGCTAGCTGCAAAGTCACGTGCGAATTATAGTTTTTGTGCTGCAACATTCATTGCAAATGATCCCACTACATTGGAAGAAGCCATGAAGTCAAACAATGTTAAGGAATGGCGTAGTGCAATGGATGAGGAGATAATATCTCTTGCACATAACAAAACGTGGGAGTTAGTAGATTTACCCAACGGAAGAAAACCATTGAAATCTAAATGGGTATTTAAAACAAAGGCAGATGGATCCGGATCAAACACTCGATATAAGGCTAGATTAGTGATAAAGGGCTGTAGTCAAACAGAAGGAATCGACTATGAAGAGACATTTGCCCCTGTTGTGCGATACTCATCGATTCGATTTTTGTTGGCACTGGCAGTGAAGTATGACATGCACATCCACCAACTCGACGCAGTAACTGCTTTTCTCCATGGTGAACTTAAGGAGGAAATCTACATGAAACAGCCTGAAGGTTACGAAGATGGTACAGATCGAGTTTGTTTGCTGAGAAAAGCGCTTTATGGCCTAAAGCAATCTAGTAGGGTATGGAATAAAACCCTGAACAATGTTTTGTTGAAGTTTGGATTACAAAGAAGTGAAACTGATCAATGTGTTTATTATTACCGACAGTCAAATCAGTTTCTGTTCGTTGCTATATACGTGGATGACGTATTAGTATTTTCAACTGATGTAGATGTCACCAAGAAATTAAAGGAAGAATTATCGACACATTTTCGAATGAAAGATTTGGGACAAGCTACATCTGTACTTGGGATGAAAATAGAACGAACAGAAAACAGTGTCAAAATTGATCAATCACAATATGTACAGCAAGTTTTAAAGCGTTTTGGTATGGCAGATAGCAAACCGATATCTTCTCCAGTGGATATAAATCAAAAGTTGTCAATAGAAATGTGTCCATCAACTGAAGAAGATAAGGAGGAAATGAGAAAAGTCCCATATTTGGAAGCCGTGGGTTCATTGCTGTTTGCTGCTCAAAACACAAGACCGGATATTTGCTATGTTGTCAACTTGCTAAGCACATTTAATGCCAATCCTGGAAAAGCCCACTGGAAAGCAGTTAAAAGAGTGATGCGGTACTTGAAGGGTACTTTTGAGAAAGGTTTGGTTTATACCAAGTCAGGTGGCGACTTAGTTGGCTTTTGTGACGCAGATTGGGCAGGTAACGTAGATGATAGGAGGTCGACTACAGGCTATGTGTTTACGATGCAAGGGGGAGCAATATCGTGGTGTACCAAGAGACAACGTACAGTAGCCCTATCGTCAACAGAAGCAGAGTTTATGTCGGTTGTTGCTGCAATGCAAGAAACTGTTTGGCTTCAAAGATTGGAACGAGAACTATTGAATGTGTCCAATACTATTACATTATACTGCGATAATAAGAGCGCAATTCAAATAGCACGCAATAGCTCATACTCATCCAGAACAAAACATGTAGATATCAGAATTAAATTTATTCGTGAGAATCTAGAATCTGGTCGTATTAGTCTGGAATATTTGGAAACCGAAAACATGGTAGCCGACCTATTCACCAAAGCCGTGGCTGCCGACAAGTACAAATTATTTTCCATTAAATTTGGGCTAATATAAATTTTATGAATTTTGTATTTTTAAGTATTTTTTTTATATCATGGTAAATGCTTATTCAGGGAGAGTGTTGTAATAAATATACATAACCGAATAACCATTTAGCCATTTATATTATCACTATTTGAAGTTTATGTGATGTATAAATTAGTAGTGTGTAATTAGTCAGCTCTGAGTGAATTCAATAAAACTGAGTATAGTTCATAAGCAACCGTCAAACCAACCGCTTGTTTTTCCTTTTGGCCTCTCAACAAAAAAGAATGAGATCAAGAAGGAACGAGATCAGAAAAATTAACTATATTATTTAAAGAGCTGGATCTAGTTCCGATCGTTCCATTCTCGGAATAGTTCCAATGAACTGGTTCGTTCCGCAACTACCCAAATCCACTATATACACTTGTGTATATTCGAGGATTACAAGTCAGGGTTAACTTGAATGTACTATAAATATGTCATTTAGTCGCAGCTGATGTCTCGATTAACTGTCAATATGTGTAATTTCTACTTGCATTCGATGCGCAATGTTGCCAACCATGTGAAATATTATATGAAAAAATTTGACAGAAGGTGGAGACAAAAACAAAGGTTTTTGTTCTGATACATCACCTTATTATTGCATCATGGCCCAGCTGATGTCTCGATTAACTGTCAAAGTGGATAATTTCTACTTGAATTCGATGTGCAGTGTTGCCAACCATGTGAAATATTATAAGCAAAAGTTTGTCACAAGGTTTGATACATGATGCAATAATAAGGTGATGTATCAAAACAAAAACATTTGTTTTTGTCTCGATTATCTGCCAAATTTTTCCATATTATTATTTCAAATGTTTGGCAACACTGCACATCGAATTCAAGTAGGAATTATCCACTTTGACAGTTAATGCAGTTATGCATTTAGTAGTACAATGCATAGTTTAAACCCGCCTTGACAAAGGTAGTATTGCACAGAATAAACGAATTGTGTCAAAACTATATTAAATCCCATGGTACAATTATAAAAGGTAACAGCAAATCCTAGCTGATTTGATTCCAACGTAATACTAGTGTCAATACGAATTTGACAAATTATATTTTTAAAAATCACCCAACAGGAAAATTGGGAACGCATACAATTTGTAATTGTTCTTTATTAAATGTGCTCCCGTATTCAACTTACTCAATCTGCCTGCTGGGAAAGTTTGAGCAAGCAAATCTTTCTTCAAGGAACAGCTCGCTATTCCCTGTATTTTCATATGTGTTACACATATATATGGCAATGGCTCAATTATAGGAAAGATGTGGAAGCGATAGAAATATAAATTTTATAGATTTTCATTCAAGTTTTTCAAATTTTATTTTGAGGATTCGAAAATATTTCATTTTCAAAATAAAAATAATTTGATGATAATTTGTTTGTTTGTTTACATTTTTCTGTCAAATGAGTTGACACTAGTAGAACTTACAACAACAAATTTCCATGTGGTTGTTGTATCGTTTTTTGTACAACAACACTTGCTGTTACCTTCTATTATTATACCATGATTAAATCCAGACTTGCAATAGTAAGGTAATGCATCAAAGCAAAAACATCTGTTTTTTCCTCGACCATGCGTCAAATTGTATCTAGCAATAGGTAGTCCATTTAGAGCAGCTGATGGCTCGATTAACTGTCAAAGTGCGTAATTTTTACATGAATTCAATGTGCAATGTTGCCAACCATTTGAAATATTGTAAATAAAATGTTTACAGATGGTCGAGATACATCACCTTATTATTGCACCATGGTTGGAAATATTGCTAAAAACTATGGAGTTTGACAGTTAATAGGGTAGTCAGCTGAGCTAAATGGAGTACTTATTTATTGTCAGCTGATATTTGTTTACGTCCATCAGGTGAGAAACCAATATAAACATGTGCGGTTATTAAATAAAGTACGCAAAATGGTCATTATAATTTTATCGGCATTTTAATTTTTTTAGACAATTAAGCACGATACCTACAGCTGAAAGTGCGTTTAGATTATAAATATATATGGCTAAACATACATCAATATGTTTAATTCTTAAACAATTATTATATTTTTTCTGCATTATCGTCGAAAAAGTGCAATCCAAATGTCTACTTGTCACATCTGTTATTTATTTTATATAAAACCTAAAGGAACAGCTGTTTCTGCATCCTTGGTAGATACTTTTTGAGAGCTTATTGCATGAACAGCTATTATAATTCGTCTAACTTTTAAAAGACGGCTTATAGTACATTTAAATTTAACTCGTTAATCGAGTGGGTTTAATTTGTCAATTCCATTGCATATATGTGAAATAAATCCTCATAAAGTAGGTTGACCGCTAAAAATGTTTAATGTAAAGTCATTTTAGTTAAGTTTTCTAAATCGGGGAACAAAATCCTAATTGTTTACATTGGTATTAAAATAATATAGATTTGTCAGTCAGCTGTTATGTGTCAATTTGTCAATCCATAATTTCATAATTCAATTAGGTATTGTTCTCATATGTGGTTTTAAATTGTAGTATTTCACATACACAATAAATTTAAACAAATTTTCAATATTTCAGCTTCTGTCATATTTTTACTAAATAACTATTTTTAATTTTGACGTATTTTGAAGCGTAAATCATATTTTGGGTTCCATTGCAGGGTCTTACTTGAAAAATATCTATTTTGTCGGGTCCAGTTCAGGGTTGTATTTGAAATTATCTTTTTATAAGTACCAATGTCTAAGTAGTTAAATATAAACCAAATTACATTTTTCTGACCCACTGTTCCCCCCACCAAAAACCTAGTACCTTATAAAAAACTACGAAACTTGCAAATTGCAACATAGCAACTATCAACAATAGTTTGCGTTCGCATTGACCGTTATATTTGAAAAAAAAAATAGTTTTGAACTTAACGTTTTAACTTAATTTTAATGTTATTTACAGCAAACTACAACAACAATCTAATCTAATATGAAATGTCAACATGTCATTTCATCACCATAGTTGTTTTAAAATTTCCTAAAAGGAAATATTAAAATTCTTAGATGTTGTGTTTTTATTTTTCCAATAGCAATTTGTCGTTCCGCTAGACTGATTAAATGTGACATCGAACAAGGTAGCAAATTAATGGCAAATTTAGTTAAAAACTAAAAAAGGAAAATAAGTTCAGTAATTCCATGCAACAAAAATTAATTAGTAAAATATACTCTACTGGTTTTATTTGACAAGCGTTAAAATTCTGTCAAAAATGTATTTGTGAAAGTATTTGTTATTGAAATTTTAAATTCCGTTTATTTGAGTTTGTTTATTTACATATATAATTTTTTTGGCTTAAAGTATATTGACTTAAGTTTTAATGTGATTTTCGCACTTATCTCACAATTATCTTAAACAAAAAACGACATGCGCATGTATTTAATTTATATGTAAATATAAATTACCAAATATTTAACAGGAAATGTGTATACATAAATTATAAATATTTTGCACGTTTGCGAATGTATTATTATAGCAGGTTTATACGTTTCTGAATGAAGTTATAATATTAGAGAAATTTTGGGGATAAATTCGTCATTTAAATGGTGATAAAAATGTAAATCAGCTGTCATCAATTATACATTCTACAATCAGCTGATTTTAGTTTACATACTAAAAAATGGACAAACTTTTAAATGTTTTCTGTTAATTGAATACAACTTTCCACATGTTTAGAATTGCGTTTATTTTACTATATTTGAAACATAAACATAATATAAAATATAAATGATATATATATAAAATATAAAATAATATAAATGAGTTTTTCGGCTTATGGAGAGCAATTCCTCTTAACATTATGAAAATATTGATAAAAAAATTGCCACAGAAATTGTGAAACCAATGGGTATGTATACGTTGAAATGATATAAAGTCAGTCAGCTGATATTTGTTTATAAACAAAAATCTGCTGATTTGACATGATGCAATAATAAGGTGATGTATCAAAACAAAAACCTTTGTTTTTGTCTCGACCTTCTGTCAAACTTTTCCTTATAATATTTCACATGGTTGGCAATATTGCACATCGAATTCAATTAGAAATTACCCACTTTGACAGTTAACATGTTAAGGGAACCCCACCCATTCTCGATTGTAATTTTTCAAGATTTTCAAAGGGCTGGTAAATCAATACCAATGCTTGTTTAGGTATGTAACTTTGCATATATATATTTGAAGATGAAAAGAGAAGAAAAATAATTTACAAAAAAATTTTGTAATTGTTTTGTTGTTGTTTTTTGTAATTAAAGAAAATTCCTTATTATTGATGGCGGGCATGATAACTCCCCACTGGAACATCGGAATCCAAAAATTCCAACGGTGTTAGAAAGAGTACATGTCTGGCTCTCGTATGAACTAGGATTATTGACTTCGCTCTAAAATTAACAAAATAGCGGACCTTTAAAAAAATATTTTAGGAAAATCGCCGATTTTTGACCAAAAACCAAGTTAAAAAATAAGGAAGTTCTTCACCGATTAGCTTTATCCTAGTTCATACGATAGCTATACACTCACAGAGAAACGTGTAAAAATTTGGAATCGATTGGGTTATTAGTTTTTGAGTTATCGTGCCCGCCATTCGTTTAGAGAAAAACGCGTTTAAAGTTTGAGAAGCCCTTCAGCCGTCACTTGCTGCTGACGGAATACATCGGCTATATCTTCAAGAGTTCTTGAGATTTTCACTTGAAATTTTGTAGGGACATTCTTGAATTAGTGTGCTGCTCTAAATGGACTACCCATTTATTGTGCCATGGATTTAAGGTAGAAATAAGGGGGAAACACATAAGAGGCTTCAGGATTGCCATGTTAAGGGAACCCCACCCATTCTCGATTAATTTTTCAACCCCACCCATTCTAATTTTTCAAGATTTTCAAAGGGCTGGTAAATCAATACCAATGCTTGTTTAGGTATGTAACTTTGCATATATATATTTGAAGATGTAAAAGAGAAGAAAAATAATTTACAAAAAAATTTTGTAATTGTTTTGTTGTTGTTTTTTGTAATTAAAGAAAATTCCTTATTTCTGATGGCGGGCATGATAACTCCCCACTGGAACATCGGAATCCAAAAATTCCAACGGTGTTAGAAAGAGTACATGTCTGGCTCTCGTATGAACTAGGATTATTGACTTCGCTCTAAAATTAACAAAATAGCGGACCTTTAAAAAAATATTTTAGGAAAATCGCCGATTTTTGACCAAAAACCAAGTTAAAAAATAAGGAAGTTCTTTACCGATTGGCTTTATCCTAGTTCATACGATAGCTATACACTCACAGAGAAACGTGTAAAAATTTGGAATCGATTGGGTTATTAGTTTTTGAGTTATCGTGCCCGCCATTCGTTTAGAGAAAATCGCGTTTAAAGTTTGAGAAGCCCTTCAGCCGTCACTTGCTGCTGACGGAATACATCGGCTATATCTTCAAGAGTTCTTGAGATTTTCACTTGAAATTTTGTAGGGACATTCTTGAATTAGTGTAGATTCGAATTAAGTCAAAAAAAAAAAAATTTGACCCCGAGAATGGGGGGGGGTCCCCTTAAGTAAAATAATAAAGGAGAACGGCGTTCAAATTCATGTTTGACTCTGATATTACTCTATAAAGTGGCATTTCATACAAAGCCAACTTAACAAGACGGGCCTGAATCCTCGCATGTGTTTTCCCCTTTAGTTATAACATAACCATAAAGCTATATAAATCAGCTGATCGAAAAAACTATGGGAATCAATGTATTCGACTGCTATTTCACTATTAATCAAATACAGTGATTTCTAAAGCTTTGGTTCCATCAGCTGATATATATGATTTTAGGGTTATGCTTATGATGCAATAAACAGGTGTATCAAAACAAAAACCTTTGTTTTTGTCTCGACCATCTGTACACTTTTTCCTTATAATATTTCACATAGTTGGCAACACTGCACATCGAATTCAAGTAGAAATTACCCACTTTGACAGTTAATCGAGACATCAGCTGCGCTAAATGGACTACCTATTCATAGTGCCATGGTTATGCCATAACTAATTGTACCTTTAGTTCTCCGATTTTTTAAATCTTTTTGATTTAGAAGTCATAGTCTAATAGTACGTTTACATTTAACCGGATTTCGTTAACCCAGTGGGTTTCAATTGTCAATTTCTTTGCATATATGTCAAATAAATCCTCATAAAGAAGGTTAACCCCGTAAAAAGTTCTAATGTATATGCCGTTTAAATGCTCTATTGTATTCATATTTTTACTCTGAAGGCCCATCTTTTTCTAATCATTTAGCACAAAAATTTCGCAAATATCAGTATTCAAACCAACCAGAAAACCAAATTTATCTACATAAATAATCAATTAATTTTTATTTTTATTGCCAGTCATCGTATATTTTTTTCTAGAAACCCTAATTGAGATATTTTGAAATTTCTTAGAAAAAGAGATACACAAAACAAAAACAATATCAAATATCAGTACCATCCTCCATTATAGTGACAAACAGCTAACAACAACCCAAAAAAAAACGAGCCCCCTAGACAAGACAGCTCCAAACCTTCCCCCCAGCAACAAAGCATAGCTTCAAAATAATAAATAACAGATGTTTTTTTTTTGTTAGAAAACACCTGATTTGCCAAGTGATTCTCGAGCAAAAATTATTTTTAGTTGTTGTTATTGTTTATAGCCTCAAGCTAAAAACCGGCAGTTGGCAATAGCATCAAATAAAAACCCCCTTCTCATATTGCCAACGTTTTAAGATGTTGCGGTTAAAATTGTTTATATTTATTTTATATTTTTGTTTATTTATTATTATTTTATTGAGTGTTTCTTTCTTTTCTTGTTTGGTTTTTTTTTGACAATCATCATCATGCATTTCTTGACAACAATAAACGAGGTGTTTAAATAAAACGATTTGTAGAAATTTCCATTGATATGCCAAATGAGAAAGACATCATGACAGGAGGTAGCACACAAAAAAAATTTGGTTTCAGGGATTTTAGTTTTTTTTTTTAATTTTTTGCATAAATAAATATGCAGAAGTGGCTCGCGATCAATTAATAATTAATGTTATTGCCATTCAATATTTTTCCATGCCAGCAAAAAAAATTTACCTCATTAATGAAGTGTGGGCTAACAACATGTTACGAATATACAGAGAATTATTAAAAATGCAAAAAACAACGTCACGCGTTTTTGGGTTACTTTGAAGATTTTGAAAAAAATATATTGTATATAAATAGAAAGAATTTGTTTTGGCCGAAGGCGTTTTAATGAGATGTAAATAGAGAGTTTTTTGTTTTGCTAGAAATTTCTTTACAGTAATTTATTGTTACGTTAGTTTTTTTGTACGGGGGAATTAAACAATACTTAAGAAAGTGGTTGCTTTGACAGAAATTATCTCAGACGCCTTCTGTACTTCAAAACTTGTAGGCAAAAATGACACATCATTACAAAAGAATATATTTATTATAGCAATTATTGTTGGTAACAAGACATGGCGTAATTATGGAAGGTAGTCTCATTTGAGAAATTTTGAAAAATAATGTCAACTGTGAACTTCAAAATATTAATACATATACATGATTTTAGCAATTTTTGACACTGAGCACATGATATGCGTACATTTTCATTTAAATTTTGAAAGCTGAATATTGTCAAAATTAAAATTATGAAAAATTGGAAACATATGACTGCACGAGACTACCATGTTTAATAATGCCATGGTAACAAGAATTACTACAAATATTAAGACGTGTACACACTATCGGTCTTTAATGACAGTTTGATCCAAATTTGGCTTGTTTGATAGTGTAGCCGTTCATATCCTTCATTCAACAGACATCTTTGAAAATATTCATAGTTGTTGCACACTCAGAATTCGATTAAGGAAAAAAGTTGCATATTTCAACTAATAGTCTGTACTCTCCTTTAATCTCGTTGGCAGTCATGGTTAGTTCCCATTATGGCACAATAAATAGGTAGTCCATTTAGCGCAGCTGATGTCTAGATTAATTGTCGAAGTGAGTAGTTTCACTTGAATTCGATGTGCAATGTTGCCAACCATGTGAAATATTATAAGGAAAAACTTTATAGATGTTCGAGACAAAAAAAGGTCTTTGTTGTAATATATAACCTTATTATTGTATCATGGTTCCCATACTCAAAAAGTGGTAACCCTTTTCATAATTTATAAAGAAAAAATCGATAACAATTTCGACAAGTAGAAAATTTTGTGTTTTCTGGAACAGAGCAAAGATATTTAAATTACGCAATTACATATTTATAGAAAATTTATCAAAATTTTTCTATAGAAATAATAATGGATAACGATATTTTCCCTACAAAATCTTATCGACACGAAAATTTACTATAGAACATGTTATCGATAATAAGGTTTTCTGTAGAGTAACTTTTTTATAGCAAAATGCAATGTTCAGTTCGTCCTCGGACGGCTCACAAGAAAGACGTAAAAAAAAATTTTAAATGAGTACTACACGCCCACGGGCTTAAAAATAGATTTTTACAAAATGGCGGTTGTTAAGCGTTCGCTTAACTAACACGTGTGTTTTTAAATACGGATAACCTATAAATTACGAGTCGTTCAACAAAATCCAAACAGTTGCGCATGAAATTTTTAATTTTCGTAAATTTAATAGCAAAAGAAGATGCTTTTCGCTACTATGTGACTCCTTCACAGTAGAAGAGTTCACTGATATACAAGGCTTAGAAAGTCTGAACATTGTGGTCAAATTCTTAAAGAAGATCGAAGTCAACCTGCAAAACACAAACCACCATCTATGGATAAAGTCAAATTCGTAGCAAAGCTACATACGGATACATGGCACTAAACCTTCTATCCCTATAGAAAGTGGGCCAACCAAAATAATATAAAAAAAAAAAAAAAAAATGCAATGTTAAGAAACTTTTCGACAACACCATTGCAAATGAAAAAAATCGATAACAACAATTTTGTTGAAAATTATGATTTCTTATAGAAATAAATGCTCCTATCGATAATAAGATTTATTTAAAAAATTCTAAACGATATTGAAATCTCCAGTTCAGAAGTTGATATTAACTTTATAAAATAAGTTCGATAAGAAGCATAATGTTTTTTTTTACAAATCCTAGTCGATAAAGAGTGTTTATATAGATGTTTTCATCGATATCCAGACTTTTGATAACAATTATAACGACAACCAAAAGTTCTTTAAAAATATTTGTCGACTGCAAGATTTTCTATACAAATGTTCAATATTTTCTTCACAAATTGTTTTCGATAACAAGTTTTTCTTTAGAAATACTTGCCAATGTCCATGTTTTATATAGAAATATTTATCGATAATAGAAATTTTAATGATAATCTGCGTCGATAACACAACAATCCTTAGAAATTATTTTTCGATAAAAATGATTTAAAAAAAAAATGCTTTTTCGACATGTTTCTATAACAAGTATTGTCGATAACAAACTATATTTTTTATTGATAAAAACATTTTCTATAGAAAAATTTAGCGGTAATAATATTTTCTATAAAAAATTAATTATCTCAAAAATTTGTTAACTATAACATGATTTTCTATACCAAATTTACCGATAGATGGATTTCCTGTGATATTCCATATCGATAAAAACATTTTCAGTAATTTAGAACATTATCGATTGTAATATGTTATATATAAATCGTTGTTATCGTGATTTATTGAAAATATTGTCGATTAATCAATTTACTTTATGAAAATATTGTTTTCGACAAGAGTTTTTTTTATAACAAGATTTTCTATACATATTCTTGTCCATAACAAGATGTTCTAAGGAAATTCTTGTAGATAATAAGTTTTGCTAGTGAAATTCTTACCGATAATATGATTTTCTCTAAAAATCTCTATTGACTAAATTATTTTTCTCAATATATCTTATCGATAACAAGAACTTTTAAATATTTTGGTTTTTTTTACAAATTGTTTCCGATAACTCAATTTTCTATATAATCAATTATCGGCAAAACGAGTTTCTATAAAAAAACGTTGTCGATAACAAAATTTTCTATATAATTCGTTGTCAATAACATGATTATTCATGTGATCTCTAATAAACAAGATTAAAAAAACGCCATAAAATACGTTTACATTGCAGCTGACATATCAACTTTATATAATTTTAAAACTAGATTTTGTTCGTCGATTTAGAACAAAAATTGTCACAGAAATTATGAGCACAGTGAAAAGTGTATGTATACGTAAACAAATAACAGCTGACTGTTATATCTTAATACAAGTCTAACAACTAGGATTTACTTCCTCGATTTAGAAAGATTTTTATATAATAAAAACTATTTCTTAAATATAATTAAAACTAATTTTATATCCATTCTTACAACTATCAGTCACAAATTGCTTTTTTTTAAAGAAAATCGAATTGACATTGAAATACCATTGCAGCTAATCATTTTTATGCAGACATTGTTTACAAAATAAAAAAAAATCTCATAAGAATTTAATTTTATAAAAGCTGGCTTTAGTGGTTTTTGTGTTGTTGTTGGTTAAAAATAATTCTCACTTTATTTATTGTTATTATGTTTTCCCCTACTTGTGATGATAAGCTGTCACGTCACGATTTTTTTGTTGGTTTTGATATTCTAGTTGAAGCACGTGTGAGTTTTTATTTATAAGAAGTGCTTAAACATGAAGTGTTTCGATTTCAATTTTCGTAGCCATAACCACCATAATTAAATGGGAATTATGTAAATGCGTTAAGTGTTATATATCTCCATATGGGTGTAAATGTTATACAAATAAAATAAACAATTATTATTCCGATAACATAGCGTATAGGAACTTCCGATAATTGATTTGTGAGGGTTATGTCTGTTTGTTGGATATAGAATAAATAATTATAAAGGGGGATTACTTTTTGTGATTCGAAATACTTCCTTTTTAATATAGAGGGAATTATTATTTTAATGTCATTTATTTTAATATGATTAATTTGCCTTGTCGCTCATTCGATAAATGTATTTTATTTTTTATTAATACGCTTAATTGTCATTTAAATAATTAACTGTTTAAAATACATATGATTAATTTAGAGGAACAATTTAATGATATTATTTAAATAATTAAATAATATATAATTAATACAAAAAATATAATGCTATTACTAATTCAGGTAACTAATATTAAACAGGTGTTAGAAGAAATTCCTGTGGCAAATGTAGATTAATTCAGAAGAAGTCATTTGCAAATATAAGCAATTATCGAATTGTATATTTGGTTTTAAATTCCGAAATGTAGTTAATTTCTAAAAATTTCTTAGTATTTACAAGTTGAACCGAATATTGACAGGTTTATCTACAATTCACACAGTTATTTTGTTCTGGTTTTAATAAAACGCAATTGAAATCACTGAAGCATAACATTAAACCAAATAACTTATTTCATATTTTGCATAAATTAAATTTTTTAAATAACATTTCATGTTTGTCTGATTATTATTATAATTATGAGAATATCTTTTTTAACAAAGTAATAGTTATAATTAGAATATTATTAATTAATAGAAAATAATATTCGATGGGGAGATTATAAAGAATCTCTTTATAATATATTCTTGTCGATAAGAGAAAATAATTTTGATAATAATATTTTTGAAAGGATTTTTTTGCGATAGGAAAATCGTGTTTAGGATAAACCATGGCACAATGAATAGGTAGTCCATTTAGCGCAGCTGATGTCTTGATTAACTGTCAAAGTGGATAATTTCTACTTGAATTCGATGTGCAGTGTTGCCAACCATTTGAAATATTATATGGAAAAATTTGACAGATAATCGAGACAAAAACAAAGGTTTTTGTTTGTTTTATTATTGCATCATAATTTATTTGATCATTTTTGTGAACACGTAGGAACTAGTTCTACTTCTGGTCAATATTTTTATAATTCTAATAGGAATTTTGATGCTAACCAAATCTTCAAAATAATCTCTTATACAAGATTTTTCTAATAACTGTTTTAAATAAAAATATTTTATTGCTAGGTTTTGCGATAGAAAAAGCTTGTTCAGACTATTCCTTCTAAACCGACTTGATTTGTAAATCAAGGAACAAATTACTAGCTGTTTAGACTAGCTAGACAATAAAGTTGACAGTCAACTGATATTTGTTTACGTATACACACACATTTCATTATTTTCATAATTTATGAGGCCATGTTTGCGATCAGATTGAAATTATTTCTACTTCTGGTCAATATTTTTATACTGTAATAGGAATTTGGTTAGAAATGCTAACCAAAACTTCAAAATAATCTCTTATACAAGATTTCTGTAAAAACTGTTGTTAATAAAAATATTTTACTACTAATTTTAGCGATCGAAAAAATCTTGTTTAGACTATTCCTTCTAAAACAATTCGATTTGTAAATCCTAGCTGTATAGGCTAGCTAGACTATAAAGTTGACAGTCAGCTGATATTTGTTTACTTATGCATACACATGACATTGTTTTCATAATTTATGTGGTCATTTTTGTGAACACATGGGAATTAGTTCTACTTCTTGATCAATATTTTTATAATTCTAATAAGAATTTTAATGCAAATAAAACTTCAAAATAACCTTCTATACAAGATTTTTGTTGAAACTAATTTTTGCGATTGAAAAATCTTGTTAAGACTATGCCTTCTAAAACGACTTGATTTGTAAATTTGACTGTCAGCTGATATTTATTTACGTATACATACACATTTCATTGTTTTCATAATTTATGTGATCATTTTTGTAAACACATGGAAATTAGTTCTACTTCTGTTAATTAGTTATACTACTTGATTTGTAAATCGTGGAACTTAATCCTAGCTGTTTAGACTAGCTATACTGTTGAAAATTAAAAATTGAAAATTAATACTGTTGTTAATTAAAATATTTTGCTACGAATTTTTGCGATTGAAAAAGCTTGACTATGCCTTCTAAAACGACTTGATTTGTAAATTTGACAGTCAGCTGATATTTGTTTACGTATACATACACATTTCATTGTTTTCATAATTTATGTGGTCATTTTTGTGAACACATGGTCAATATTTGTATAATTCTAATATGAATTTTAAGTCTAACAATACAGTGCGATAACTTATCGTCTAACCTTAAGTATGGTCAAAAAATTTTAACTAAATTTAAAAATGTGCAGAATAATGCACCCTCATTGGCCTCTCTAAAAACCCTTCATCTAAATACCTTCACCTTCAATAGCCGACGTCAAATTTATTAGTTCATATGAACCATAAGAAAATGATTTATTAGCCCCCATTTTTATTATTTTATAATTTGCCATTGATTATGTTGGGAAAAACACAAGAACACAAGCCTGAAGATATCACTGCGAAATTAATTGCATGTACTTATGTTTTGTGGGCTAATTAAAAAATGATTATTTTTGTTTATAACTCAGCCATCTTGATAATCTTTAACACGATCTTTTTAAATGGGACTGATTAAATTTTTGTGTTCATGCGGTAATCATGAGGGTGATTTCAATGGTTTATCGGTGGGGTAAATAAAAATCTCTAATCTTTAATGCTAAATAATAACAATAGTTATAGATATTCTTTACGCAAATATTGTAATAAAACATATGTTTGCGACAATACAAAACAATTGGGAACACTCGATTACAGTAAATTCTTATAAACAATAATTTATCAACCATAAATATTAATATTAAATAATCCAGTTCAATTAAAAAAAATACTAGACAATGTTACAACCATGGCATATAAATAAGGTCACCCAGGGAGACCAGTTGATAATCGATACCTCTCAAGTTTGCTGTCAAAATGCATTATTGTGAATTGACTTCCATTATGAAAACATAAACAAAGTCGAAATTTATGACATTCGACTTGAGAAAAAACATGTGATTTCCGATTTCGATTGCCATCTTCGTGACCTTATTAATAAATCTTGGTTACAACCATGGCATTATTATACAAGAGCAACTAACCAACCAAGGCTACATAACACA
>NW_026874919.1:0-17171 GCF_032173495.1 Musca vetustissima
TGAAATTAGTATTCTTTCGAAAATGCGACGTCCGTTAGGATACATATGTAGAATATACCCAAAGTGGTGAAGGGTATCATATAGTCGGCCCAGTCCGACTTTACTACATTCCTTACTGGTTTTAAATGTAGGTCTTGCATAGGTTCTAACATATATATTTTTCAACAATGGCCTTGTGCATATCTTTGAAATATTTTTAAGAAAATTCACGCATTTTGTTAACATTAAAAACCCAGGCTTCGAGTAGGGTCTTGAAAAAAAATATTTAAACAAACAATCGAGGCTTCGTGTAGGGTTTACAAAATTATTAAAAAAACCACGTCTTATATGGGTCCTAAAAATATTTTTTATAACCTACACAACTATGTTGTCAGGATATTATAGCTTTGTGCAGCACCAAGAGTTTGTAACGCCGAGAAATATTTGACCTAGACCCACCTTCAAGTATACCGATCGTCATATCTCGACTAGCTGAATCGATCTAAACATGTGTGTCCGTCCGTCTGTCCATTATAAATTGTAAACACGATACAGGCCACAGTTGTGGACCAATCTTCACGAAATTTTGCATGTAGGATGGGTTCTGGCCTATTAAGTCCGATTTTCTGGTATCTCCAGAGGTCGCAATTATGGCCCAAACATCAAAATTTTACATGACAGAAGGGCATTGGGCCAAAAAATACACGTGTCCGACTATACTGCTCCGCTCATTGTTTTTTTTTTTTTTTTGTATAGGTCCTAAATATTTTATTTTAAAAATCCACGACTTGTGTGGGTCACCGAAAAGAATTATTTTATAAATTCACGCCTTGTGTGGGTCCCTGAACAGATGATTTAAAAAATCCACGCCTTTTGTAGGTCCCTGAAAAAATTATTTAAAAAAATCCACGTCTCAGTAAAATACTCCATCTGGCAACTCTGTCCTATGAGTCAACAACATTGTTGCCTTATGTTAATGCCAAAGTCTCATAGACAGTAGCGCTTGCTAGGCCCTGTTTACGGTTACGAAGGGGGAGATTTTTGTTTGTTCATACCATCCTTTTAGTGTGCCAATTTTTTGTTGTTTTATTTATTCTTCTTCTTGCTATTTTTGTTGTATATTCTTAATGTTTATTTAATTCGTAACATTAACTGTTCATTTATTTCACATGCAGATGCTGTGGCAGGGATTTTTTCATTTAAAAAGTTCAGATTTTAGATGCAGATGATGATGATGTTGGTTGGAAGCTCCACTGGCTTGCCTGCCTGCCTGCCTGCCTGCCAGGCTGTCTCACAAGGTTTTGGTCTTCGTGGAGGTGGTGATGGCGGTGGCTTCTGCTACCAATGTTATGGTTTGATTCTTATATTTGTTTGAATTGTAGTTGTTGTTGTATTTTAGTCATGGCTTATGTGGCCGTGCATGGTTGTTTTTTGCGGTTGTTGTTGTCTTTGTGGCTTCATTTGGTATGCACAATTTGGCCCTTTTTTCCAGAAGCTGCCACAGAGAGATCCTTTGGCAGCATCAAAAACTGTGGGATTTTTTCCCAACAACGTTCATACCAGGCAGACAATCCGACGGACAGACAGACATGCAGCCAGCCATCGAACTTCAACTCAGCCTTGTGTGTTGAACTTCTGGTTTTGAAAATATTCGAAACAGCCCAGCATCCATGGTTGGCAGAATTCGTGGGGCATTGTTTTGTAGGTCGTTCCGTTTGTAATTTTTTTGTTTTTGTTGCCATCTACAATTGTCGAAGTTCAAATAATCATTGCTTGTAATTTTGTCATGGTTTGGTGTTTTTTGTTGTTGTTGCTGTTATTTTTTGTTTTAAGGCAACGGTAATTTACCATTAAATTTGGAGCATTTATTGTTGTTGCTGTTCTTGTAAGGCTTTGTTTTGTGGGAATAAAAGACAGTAGCATTTGAATGTTTCACTACAATTTAAATGCTCCTTTGTTGCTTCTTATTTGTTATTGTTGTTTTTTTTTCTTTTTTGAATTTTAAAAATTAAGTTATAAAAATTTGCCAAAACAATGTTTTTGGTTTTTCCTTCTTTGTCTGGCCATAAAGAGACTATTGTTTTGATTTTAAATTTTTTTGCGGAATGGATCTTCGTGATATTGTGATTGTGGCTGTGGCATGAGATTAGATTGGAAGATATTGAAATGGAAATAAGTAATAGAGGAAATTTTTAATTTTCTTCGATATATAAAAATAAAATCAATATTATTATTTTTTAAGTTTAGACCCTTAAAAACCCTTTATTTTTTTTAATTTTTTAAAGAATATTTATTCAGCCCCCTAAAGAACCTAACCCAGGCTTGGGTTTTTAAACAACATTTATTCAGCCCCCTAAAGGACCTAACCAAGGCTTGGTTTTTAAACAATATTTATTCAGCCCCCTAAGGGACCTAACCAAGGCTTGTTTTTGTAAATAATATTTTAGATTTTTTTTACCAGGGCTTGGATTTTTAAACAATGTTCGTATTTTTCTAAAAAAAAAAAATATTCAGCCCTATAATGGACTTAACCAAGGCTTAGATTAAAAAAATCCTTTTCAGCTCCCATAAGAAGTAGATTTTTATACCCTTCACCACACTGTGGTACAGGGTATTATGTCTTTGTGCATATGTTTGTAACAGGCAATAGGAAACGAGATAGACACATGGTTCCTTTTGAGAATATGCATAGAATCACTTTCTGAATCGATTTATGCATGTCCGTCCATCTGTCTGTCGATGTTAAATTATAAACAAAGTACAGGTCGCATTTATAATCTGATTTGGATGAAATTTGGCATAGGTCACTTATTTTGCCCAAGGACGAACCCTATTGAAATTGGGAAAAATCGATTTAGATTTAGATATAGCTCCTATATATATTTTCGTCCGATTTAATGTAAACGGTCCCTATATACCTTTCGATTTGCACGAAATTTGGTACAGCGTAATGAATTAGGCCTAGAATGATGTGTGCCAAGTTTCCTGAAAATCGGTTCAGATTTGGATATAGCTCCTATATATATTTTCGTCCGATTTTAGGCAAATAGTGCACCAAAGTCCCTATATATCCTTCGATTTGCACGAGATTTGGCACAAAGTACTGAATTATATCTAGAACGATGTGTGTCAAATTTCGTGAAAATCGATTCAGATTTAGATATTGCTCCCATATATACTTTCATCCGAATTAATGCAAATGGTGTACCAAGGTCATTATATTTCTTTTGATTTTCACGAAATTTGGTATAGCGCACTGAAGTAAGTTTAGAATGATGTGTGTTAAGTTTCGTGAATATCGGTTCAGATTTAGATATAATAATGATATGTTCGAAGTTTCGTGAAAATCTGTTCAGATTTAGATATAACTCTCATATATATCTTCGTGCGATTTAATAGAAATGGTGCACTAAAATTCTTATATATCTTTCGTTCAATTTCATGTCAATATTCTTTCGAAAAGGCGACGTCTGTTAGACTCTGTAGGATATACCCAAAGTGGTGAAGGGTATCAGATAGTCGGCCCAGTCCGACTCTACTACTTTCCTTACTGATTTAAAAATATTTTTAAGGCGACGATTTTTAAAGAATATTTTTTCCAGCTCTCATAAGGAGATGATTTTTAAAGAAAAATTTTTGTAGCTCCGATAAGGCGAGGATTTTTTAAAGAATGTTTTTCCGACTCCCAAAAGGGGTGGATTTTTTAAGAATATTTTTTCCAGCTCCCAAAAGGCGTGGATTTTTAAAAGAATATTTTTCCATCTCCTAAGGGGCTTGGATTTTTATACCTTACACAACTATGTTGTCATAGTATTATAGCTTTGTGCAGCCACAAAAGTTTGTAACGCCGCGAAATATTGGTCCTAGACCCATCTTTAAGTATACCAATCGTCATATCTCGACTAGCTGAGTCGATCTAGACATGTGTGTCCGTCCGTCTGTCCATTATAATTTGTACACACGATACAGGCCACAGTTATGGACTAATCTTCACAAAATTTTGCATGTAGGATGGGCTCTGGCCAATGAAGACCCCTACTTTTTTTGGTAAAGATCGGTTAATATTTAGGAGATGAAATGGACCAAAAACTTTAATTTTGTCGATTTTTCTAGTCGCTCAATTATGGCGCAAACATGGAGAAGGGAATCGGGCCAAAGAATAAGCATGCCTGTTTTGATAAAGATCGGTCAACATTTAGCGGGTCAAATGGACCAATACTTTTGTGTGAAAAATTACGAAATTTGTATTCTATTTCTCCCGAAGGACATAGACCCGAGATGTTGATAGTATATCCAAGAGAAGTGGTCGGCCTTTAAATTGATACCAATTATATTGTCCTATGTACTCGGATCTGGGGGTTACACTTAAATATTTACAGGTGCTTACGTATTCAAATATTATTTAATAAGCCATTACCACACTAGAGGGAGGAAATATAGCGCTGATCGCTTTGAAATGTTCCATGAGGTTCCAGTTATGGTCAAGGACAACGCCTATTGATGATCAGATAATAATTTTGGGATGAAGTGGACCGAAAACTTATTTTTTTGTGTTTTTTTTTCGAACATCACAACACAACCCACGATGAAGGGAGCATGGACAAGTAATTAGAAGGGATGCACTGAATATCGGTAATATTCGGAAAATATTTCATTGTAAGGAAGAGGTCTTGTTGGCCTCTAAACGGGCAAGACGGTGCAACTACCACGAAATATTACCCAGGCTCAGAATAAAAATCCGCAGAAAAATAGAATTTTGTGGTAGTTGTGCAGGGTATCGTATGGTCGGCCCCGTCCGACTATACTTCTACGCTCACTGGTTTAAAAACATTTTAAACAAGGAACGGATTTTTTAAAAAATATTTTTCCAGCTGCCAAAAGGCGTGGATTTTTTGAAGAATATTTTTTTTCAGGGAAAAAAGAACACGTGGGGTTTTTAAGGGGCAAGGCGTAGCATTTTAAAGAATTTTTTTTGCAAGTCCCTTAGCATGACGAGTTTTTAAAATAATATTTCTTTAGGACCGACACAAGGCTTCTTCTTTTTAAAGAACATTTTAGGACCTGCACAAGAAAGAATAATTTTAGGACCTACACAAGACTCTCTCTCTCTCTCTTTCAAAAATTCCCTTACCTCCTTATTTTTAGCAATTTGTATAACATTCTGATATCACCCCCTATTCGTTTGCTGTATGTGTCTTAAGTCTTTTGTTTGCCAACATTCTTTTGGCATATTAATGCCAATATTATAAGTGATGATCGTCATTGATCTATAAATACCTGGAAAATGAATCATTTCGAATGCTCATGAAAATTCCCATTGTTCACAGCTTTAATGCACGTTTTAATGTCTTCTAAAGCTTTCACACAGAATACAAATAACCCAGACCACAAATACAATAACAACACAATAAAATAAAACACTTTAGGCCATATAGAAAAAAATGCGTGTCTGTTTGTTTATTTTTATGGTTATGTTCACAATATTTTGCTACAATTTAATTTGCCAAATAAATTAACAGAAAACAGCAACAGAATCATGATATGTGAAATATGAATAATATGACGAGCAGGGATGACAAATTGGGGGGAATGTGGGTGTTTGGGAATTTATGGTGCCCCAAGTGGGGAAAATGGCAATTAGCTAATTTTAATGAGATCTCAATGAGCATATTTTCCTCGAAGTGGACAAAAAATAGATTTAAGTACACCCTATTACGATGACAGTAATTGAAGCTTTGGAGATATAGGGTTTATTTCAACAAAATCAGAATGGAAATTCTGGGACAAATTCTTGATTGTACCTGACCCCAAATAATGGCTTTACCCATACTTTAATGGAAATATCCAACAAAATTCTTCTAAAAAAATCCCCAAAAAAATTCTCCGCCTGACATCCCTAAGAGAAATGCCATATGTGAAAAGAAAAACAATAACAATAAAATTCTTCAATGTATTGAAAACTGATCAATTTTGTTTTTGCTATTCAAAATTTTTGTAATGAATCTTTTCGAAACAATCTATCAATATTGAATCCAAACAAAAAAATATGATATGTTTTTTTTTCTCCAAATCATTGTTAGTCACTTGAGTGTGTTAACAATATCGGCTACTCTCATTTGCATTTCAAGTGTCATAAGCGTTATTAGAAGCACAAATTCGCAGTATTCGATTCGAATAGACATTTTTGATTTGTTTGAACAATTGAAATCACGTCAAAAAACCCCACAAGTGATCCATAAACAATGGTAGCTGAGACGAGGAAGACATGAAATATATATTTTTTTTCATTTATGGTAGCTCCCACCAATAAAAAAAGTAGACACACATTTGAAATATTTCTCATATTGCGTGCGATTATATTTTCTGTAGTTGTTCTTGTTTAATTCTTTCATTGTTCCATGACATTTGATGGGAATATAATATTGAAAAATATTTCAAATATGTAGCCTATGAGGGGATGATGCTTTGTTGCCAAGATTTGTAATGGCCATTGAGTTGAAATATTTAATTTCTTAATGATTTTTTTTTAAGTCCATGAGAAATTTTATGTTTTTTTGGGAGCTATATTTGGAAGTATTAAAATTTAAATTGGATCATTTGTGGAGATTTTTCGATGGCAAATTTGACAGATCGAATTTGAAGACCGACTTTGAATGGAAGAAAAAACGATTACAAAACGTTATACATGGAGAAGACATATGGGAGATTATTTTAGGCTAGAGGCGGGAGAGACTTTTGGGTTAAAAAAATGACAACAAAACTCATAAATTCTAAGAGTAATATCAATTTCAGGGCTAAATTTCAATGCTGCATCTTCATTATTGCGAAATTCAAGCAGTGCTAAAATCACAGACAAATTTTGTTTTAAAAAATCTACGCCTTCTATAGATCTTTAAAAAATATTCTTTAAATAAATCTACGCCTTCTATATCCAAACCTTGTTTAGGTCCCTGAAGAAAATATTCTTTAAAAAATCTACGCCTTCTATATCCAAACCTTGTTTAGGTCCCTCAAAAAAAATATTCTTAAAAAAATATACGCCTTCAATATCCAAACCTTGTTTAGGTCGCTAAAAAAATATCCTTTAAAAAATCTACGCCTTCAATATCCAAACCTTGTTTAGGTCGCTAAAAAATATCCTTTAAAAAATCTACGCCTTTTATATCCACATCTTGTTTTAGTCCCAGAAATAAATTCTTTAAAAAATGCCCGCCTTTTATTACTTTAAAACCATTAAGGAAATTAGTAAAGTCGGATTGGGCCGACTATATGATACCCTTCACTTTGGGTATATTGTACATATGTATCCTTACAATTGCACGTCAATGTTCCCTCGAAGAAACATACTCATGTCTTTCTGCAACCTATGCTATGGATATTCTCAAAAGCAACCAAGTGTCTGTATCGTTTCCCTTTGCCTGTTACAAACATATGTACAAAGACATAATACACTGAACCACAGTGTGGTGAAGGGTATAAAAATTATACATGCCCTTTGTAGGTCCCAAAAATTTGTGTTAAAAAAACCACGCCTTCTGTAGGTCCCAAAAATTTGTGTTAAAAAAACCACGCCTTCTGTAGGTCCCAAAAATTTGTGTTAAAAAAACCACGCCTCCTGTAGGTCCCAAAAATTTGTGTAAAAAAATCCACGCCTTCTGTAGGTCCCAAAAATTTGTGTTAAAAAAATCCACGCCTTCTGTAGGTCCCAAAAATTTGTGTTAAAAAAATCCACGCCTTATGTAGGTCCCAAAATTTTGTGTTAAAAAAATCCACGCCTTATGTAGGGCCCAAAAATTTGTGTTAAAAAATCCGCGCTTTCTGTATGTCCCACAAATTTGTCTTTATAAAATACATGTCTTCTATAGGTCCTAAAAAATTGTGTTTGAAAAATCGACGTCTTCTGTAGGTCCCAAAAAATTGTGTTAAAAAAATCCCCGCCTTCTGTAGGTCCCAAAAAATTGTGTTAAAAAAATCCACGCCTTCTGTAGGTCCCAACAATTTGTGTTAAAAAATCCACGACTTCTGTAGGACCTAACAAATTGTGTTTAAAAAACTACGTGTTTTATAAAATCCACGCCTTCTGCTTTCTTAAAAAAAATATACTTCACATCTACTTTCTTAAAAAATATACTTTATAAAATCCACGCCTTAAAAAATATACTTCACATCTACTTCCTTAAAAAATATACTTCACATCTACTTTCTTAAAAAATATATACTTTATAAAATCCACGCCTCCTGTAGGTCCCTGAAAAAATATTATTTAAAAAATTCACGGGTTCTATATATCCCTGAAAAGATATTCGCTTCCTATAGGCCCCTGAATATTCATAAAAAATCTATGCCATCTATAGGTCCCAGAAAATTTATTCTTTAAAAAATCCAAGATTTTTTTTTAATTACATATTTTCTAGCCCATTTCTAATTAATAAAAGGTCAACTGGAGGTCAAAAATTCTATCTTTCATTAATTAAAATACCTCTTCCGTTCTGTAAATAAAACTTTGTTGACTTAGTATTCTATATTTTTATGGCTTATCATAAAGTTTATAAAAAAAAAAATTATATATGAATTAATTATTTTTTTATTTTATTTTTTGGAAATTCAAATTAAGTTTTCATTTCCCATAAATTACCGCTATTCAAAACTATACCAAAAAATTTAACGAGCTTTAGACATCGGACAATCAATACGTAAAATCTTTGAAAGTGTTTCCGATGAAATTGACACAAAGAAACGAAGCGAAGTCGAAGTCATAACGGAACAATATTTTTTTTATTATTAGTAATTCATTTCTATGTTTTTTATGAATTTTTATTTTCGTTATAATGATTTATGAGCGTTACGTTTTATTCGAATCGTTTGGGGTTTTTTGTATTTCTTGTGGCCTAAACAAATTTATTATAGTAAAAACGTCAATGGGAAGAGTGCACCGACCAACCCAGGTGGGTGGGTAAAACACTTTACAACACAAACAGGATATGTGAATTGTTATTGGGGGTATTCTTGTAAAATTTTAAATATTTCTTCACCCACACTTCGCTTTACAATATTTAGTTTTTTCTTCTTTAAATTAGAAATAATAAAAAAATGCAAATATGACACTTTATAACTTGTGGGGGGCTAAGTAAGTGAGTAAGTAAATGCATACGTTAGTTTCTTTAGTTTTGAAATCCATGCCGCAAACGACAACAAGTAGCAGTACTTCAATAAAAACAATAAACATTTCCGCTTCTTGCAACACAACCGAACACAAAAACCGATTTGCCGGGCCTGGTGCAGCATTAGGCCGTTTATGCCATCATACGTTAGATGGTAATCTATTTAATATGCAGCATAAGCTTTATGTTATAAAACTAACAACAACACAAACTACAACAACATGTAAAAAATTTACATAAATTTTACATAAGTCAATACCACCAACAACAACAATAACAACACTAACAACTGCAACTACTGTTGCCGATGCATTCATTTTTTTACTGGATTGTCTAAATGGGGACAATTTTTGTTGTTGTAATACAAAAAAATACAACAACAAAAATTATGAATGAATTTTGTTGTTGTATATTTTACCTCCATAGTTGACGGAATTAATTTTTTCGAAAATTTCATTGATAACCTGTCACTTTTTTATGAGTCATAATTTTAATTAATAATTTTTCGTTTTTATGTTTATGTACAAAAAAAGTGTTTTGAATAGTAAATAGAGATTTTCGGTTTTAAAAAAATTAAATGTTAGATGTTACCTCTTTTGAAGTTGTAATACAAGTGCATGCGGCATTCGGGCTCTTTGATTGACCCGAACTTATTGTGTCAAAATTTATTGGCACTTTAAATTTTTGTCGTAATGAATTCGGATCAATCAAAGGTTTTGAGGGCGGCATGCACTTTTTTGAACTTCAAAAGAGGTAACATCTAACGGTGCTTTTTTTAAATCAATTGCAATGGAAAGACATTGCAATTGTTTTTTTGTAAAGTGCCGCTAAAGTTTGTGGTCAGTATTTTGATTCAAGGGAAGCGGTTAATTTAATTGCGGGACAAATTTTAATTTCCAAACATGCCGTTTTCATACCCTTCACAACACTGTGGTACAGGGTATTATGTCTTTGTGCATAGGTTTGTAACATGCGAAAGGAAACGAGGTAGACACATGGTTCCTTTTGAGAATATGCATAGAATCACTTTCTGAGTCGATTTACGTATGTCCGTCCGTCCGTCTGTCCTTCCGTCCATGTATTTTTGTAAACAAAGTACAGGTCGCATTTATTATCCGAATTGGATGGAATTTGGCATACGTCACTTATTTGGCCCAAGGACGAACCCTATTGAAATTGGGAAAAATCGGTTCAGATTTAGATATAGCTCCCATATATATTTTCGTCCGATTTAAGGTAAATGGTGCATCAAAGTCCCTAAATATCTTTCGATTTGCACGAATTTTGGCACAGCGTACTGAATTAAGTCTAGAAAGACGTGTGCCAAGTTTTGTGAAAATCGGTTTAGATTTAGATATAGCTCCAATATATATTTTCGCCCGATTTTACGTAAATGGTGCACCAAAGTCCCTGCAAATCCTACGATTTGCATGAATTTTGGCACAGTTAACTAAATTAAGTATAGAAAGGCGTGTGCTAAGCTTTGTGAAAATCGGTTCAGATTTAGATATAACTCCCATATATAGTTTCGCCCGATTTTAGGTAAATGTTGCACTAAATATCCATAGCTAGGCCGATTGACACAACGTACTGAAGTTAATATAAATTAATCTCTGATAAGTTTCCTTGAAATCGAATCAGATATAGACATAGCAAAGCTTCCATATATAATTTCGACTTATTCATGTTAATTCTACACCAAATAATCAATGAGTGTCTGATTGAGATTAAACCATAAACAATGCAGCATACCGAATAGCGTGTGTCAAGTATACTTTAAATCGGTTTACAAAATTTAGCATAGGTTGCAGAAAGACATGGATTATTAGGGATTAACATTAGTCGGTTCAGATATATATAAAGATCAAATATTTAAGTTCGTCCAATTTCATGTCAATTTTCCTTCGAAAAATCGACGTCGTTTAGGATACATATGTTGAATATACCCAAAGTGGTGAAGGGTATCATATATTCGGTCCAGTCCGACTTTTATATTTTCCTTTCCATCTGTTTTCGGATGTTTATCAAAAATATTTTCCAACTACGACAGACCAGACCTATAAAATCAAATTGTGGGGGAGTAGGTTAATTTCCGATTTTGTTGTTTCCCTATCCTCTGCTACTTTTTTAACAGATACAAAACAAATTGGTTCACAAACACCAACACAAACATTTTCGCACGGTCCAAGGTGTTTTAAATCTAATTTGAGTGGTCTAACTGTGAGTTAGGCTAAATTATCTTCGAAGCAATCCATTCAATTGTCCAATTGTTTTTTCGGTGTCCTCATATTTTCGATCTTTATAACATTGTCATATCTCGATCCTAGTCGCTAAGTCGATCTCGGCTTATGTGTTTTTTTGTAAACAAAGTACAGGACTCAGTTATGGACCAATCGAAAATTTACATGTATGTCCGATTTTGGCCAAAAACATACCTATTCTTTGTTTTTTCAATGATCGTTTTTTTGTCTGTTTTTCTGATCGCTCTACAGATCAAAATTTATAACCGAACAGCATGAAATATTACATGGTGATAGGATTTTACCAAGGAATTAACACTACTATTGTTAATGTTTAGTAGTTCAAATGGACCAAGACTTTTTATGTGGAAAATACCAACAAAAATATATGCATTCTATGGTGTATATATTTATTCCAGAAGGACATAGACAGGATAATTTGACAGTATGAGGAGTCGTTGGCCTGAAAATTAATACTCAATATATTGATGTATGTACTCCGATTTGGAACTTGTTGTTCTAAAATAATATGATTTAGTATTACCATAATCACACTAGAGGATGAAAATGTCGCGCTCATTACAATGAAATTTTATGTGAAATTTCGTCTATGGTCAAGGAAGACACCTATTCTTTTCGGTCTTATGATATAAATGGGATGAACTGAACCGAAAACTTTATCTGCGTTTGGTTACACCTTACACAACGATTGTTGTCAGGGCACTATAGCTTTGTGCAGCCGCGAAATATTGGTTCTAGACCCACCTTTAAGTACACCGATCGTCATAGCTCAACTAGCTGAGTCTATCTAGACATGTGTGTAGGATGTGGTAGGCCCAATTATTGCCCAAACAGCGCGAATTTTTACTTAGAGAAGGGGATTAGACCTAAGAATAATCATGTCTGTTTTGACAAAGATCGGTCAGTATTTGGAGGATCAAATGGACCCTGACTTTTGTCCGAAAAATGACAAAATTTGTGGTCTATAGCGTATATATTTACTTCTAATGGGCATAGACCCGAGAAGTTGATAGTATATTACATTAGATTGTGAGAATGTTGGTTCAAATCGGATAGTCCATTCGCAGGATATTATAAAATTAATTTTTAGCTAAATTTTTTTCAATTTATGCAGAAGAATTATAACGAAATTTCCAATGATGAAATTTGTAAATTGACTCCAAATTGTGTGAAAGGGGTTTGGTCCAAAGAAACATGGGGTCTAAAACCAAACATTATCTAAAAAAGGTGAGCCTATTTATGGTCCCTAATTTATTTTCTATCAACGACTTATATAGACCTACAACGTTTGTGTCTTAAGTCTTTTGAGTCTGGACATACTGGCTAGTCAGAAAGCGATAATGGATGATTAGTTCCCCTGATATCATTTAAAACATCTACGAATTGGGTAGGCTCTTGAAATCCATGCCTTAGGTCCCCTGAATAATATTATTTAAAACGCCTTAATAAACATCCATGGAGTAGTAACTTGCAACTACTCCATGGATGTACAAAATTTCAAAACTCTATGCAGGCGGACATGCCTAAATCGACATAGAATTTTAACCTGATCAGGAATATGGGGTCTTCGGGGAATATTCCGAGGTGTTGCAAATGCCAAATTTAATTCTATCTTGAATCTTGACAAGCAAGACAATCCAGCAAGGCTGGTAATCCCAGTTACATATGCAACCCTAGGCATTATATAGGCCCTAACTATAGCAACGTCATTTTACCGCAACGCTTCTAAAAATTGGGCCATGGGCGAATGAAGGGTCGAAAAGAACGCAAACAATTTCGAGTTAACAAAAAGGAAAGCAGCAGAGTGGCAGATATTCACACAGGCTCATAAATTCAATATAGGCCCACTTTATGGATTTAGATTTTGCAGAAAAGGATATCAACAATTTAATATAGATTTTATTATGCACATGACGGATTTGAAGGTATTAGCCACATTTTGTATGTTTCCAGAAGTCTCAGTCGAACTTGACGCGATCGTATGTCATTTTCGGTTAATTATTTTTATAAATGAAAATTTGTGAATCGGAATCTAGCAACCGAGGACTATCCTTCTTTGGAATATACCAATATAAATTTACATTTATGTGAGAGAAAATGTAACATTTTTCGTCGTCCATATTCCAAAACTACTTAAATATTAATAAATTAAAATACATCTGGACAATTTGAATTCCGTGAAAATTTTATTGATTCATAGTCTTTGAATTCAGCACAGATTAAGTATTTATAGGACCCAAACATATCATTTCGACGATTATTTTGATTATTGTAATTATTTTGTTCTATTTTATTTCAAAACTAGAACTTACCTTTCACTAATTGTTGGAGAACAATCCTCTTCATAAATCCAAAAATAGGTGGTCAGTAAATTTTTATTATTATTATTTTTTTAAAGAGTGGGTGATATTATTTTGAAAAATTATTTTCAAGTAGACTGGAGATTGTACGAAACTCAAAAGCACATTTATTTAATTTTTTATAATTTCTATTCACAACAATTTTATTCCTTTTTTATTATTTCCGGCAACAGATCAGTATTGAAATATTTATTGGTAAATATTCGTCGTGAGAAAATCACATAATATATTTTTTTATTTTAGTGTATTTTATGGCATATTATTTCATTTATTTATTATTTTAATTTTTCCAATATTATCTCATATAAGAAGCAAGGAACCATTGCATCTTCACTTTCACACAACATTGACCAAAGACCCCACAGGGTTTTTTCTTCTTCTTCGTTTAAAACGTTTTGCAAAATACCACTACTAAAACAAAATGTTGCGTTTAAATTTGATACATTGTTGTTGCTGTTGCAAACCAATTTGCTGTGGGTCTTCAATTTATTGATGTGCTGCAGAAGCGTCGGCGTTTAAACGTTTCATTTAGGCCAAAATTGCTTTTCTTTGCGTAAAGTATTTTCTTGGTGAAATACGATCTCGTTTTTTGCGAATTTTTCTTTTTCCTTATTTATTCTCTTTATAGTCAACAATCATTTAGATTTTTTTATGATTGTTTCGCGAAACAGCACTTTAAAAGATCTGAGCGCACATGGTGATGATGACGATGGTGATGAGGTGCAGCATATCTCATAGAAACACGTTACAAGTGTTCTAGACCCTTGTGAACGTTAGTCACTTTTAACATTGTATCCAAAAATTGCACTATAATCGAAAATACCGCGTATGTACGTAATTGTAGATCAGACGGCGAACGAACGCACGACACAAAAATCAGTTCAAATCGTAGGAGACCAACAAAAAACGCGTACACAACCTTTTGCGAGATGTTTTAGTGTAAAGCGCCCATAACAGACTGAAGAGCTAAAAACGTGACAACGTAAAAAACGCCAACAAAAAACAAACGGCAGACGAAAAATCGAACACACAACAATAGCGAATCAAAACAAAAACCGGCTGAGATCAATCCAACCGAACGAACCGAATGAAAACTCAAATGCAACCCCAGAAACTACAACACAACAACTCCAACATCCAACCACAACCACTATGGTTAACAGACATGTTAAATTAACAGATGTTGATAGACATAACGATGAAATTAACCTCGGCAGAAAATTTTTCTCCTAAAGAAAATTCTAATCAGAATTTTCCTTGCAGCGAAATCATAAAAAATCTAACCTATCCGTAATTACGAATTTTTCCAAGGAACCAAATTGGTGTATAATTTTAAAGAATTTTTTTTCAGCGTACATTTTTTAAAATATTTTCTTAGGACCTACACAAGGCGCTTTTTGCAGAAAATTTATGATTTAGGGTCATGTTTCGACATATCCATAAATATACTGCCCCATTTTCAATATTTTTACGATTTGAAATGCATTTTCCCAGATGGCTGTACATATTTGCAGAACATTTTCTATGTTGTAACATACATAGGTCCATGTTGTAACTTTTGCGCAGTTTATCCAATTTGAAAGACCATTTTCGGCAATGTTGTCTTCGACTTGATCTTTCCATCGTATTCGTGGCCTTCCCCTTCTGCGTGAACCATCAGCTGGTTCGTTTTTATATGCCTTCTGGGCTGGGGCATCTTCATCCATTCTCACAACATGATCTAGCCAATGTAGTCGCTGCAACTCAATACGTCTAACAATGTCGATGTCCGAGAATAGCTGGTACAACTCACGGTTCATTCGGCGGCATTATTCACCGTAAAATCAGATCGGCCCATAGATCTTTCGGAGAATTTTTCTCTCAAACACTCCAAGAGCAGCCTCATCTGTTTGCGTAAGTACCCATGCTTCAGATCCATATAACAACACGGGTAGTATCTGCGTCTTGTAGAGTGTGAGTTTGGTCTGACGGTAGGTGGCCTAGCTTTTGAGTTGTTTGCTCAGACCATAGTAGCATCGGTTGACCATCACTATCCTTCTCCGAATTTCAAAACTGATGTCATTCATTTTATTTATCCGAGTCTACTGGACGTCTTGCGCGTTGATACCATCAGCTTGGTCTTCTCGCCGTTTACTGTCCGACCCACTTTGGCAGACTCTGATTGTTCGACCCATTATGTCATTATGTCGCTCCGAGAGGTTTTTTCGACATTAACTGCTGATCTTGTATCTGTTAATGTTACCCTGCATGGCCGAATTAATTTTGCAGGAATGCCAAACGCAGACATGGCTTTATACACATCTGAACGGATAGGGCTGTCGAATGTGGCTTTATAGTCGACACATAGGTGGAATGTGTCGATGTGTTTTTCGTTGGTTTTTTGAAAGATTTTGCGCAGAGTGAAAATCTGGTCAATGGTGGACTTGCCAGGTCTGAATGGTATGATCCAATAATGTCGTTGACCATTGGCTTCAGTCGTTCACACAGTACGCTAGATAGCACTTCATATGCAATGGAAAGGAGGCTTATTCCTCTATAGTTGGCACATATCTTCTTGTCTCCTTTTTGTGCACGAGACACAGGATGCTGAGGTTCCAATCATTGGGCATTCATTCTTCTAGTCAAATTGTACTAATCAGCTGGTGCAAGCTCCTTACCAATATCTGACCACCAGTCTTGAATAGTTTGGCTTGTAACCCATCGGCACCTGCTGCTTTATTATTCTTCAGCCGATTGATTGCTATTCTGACTTCATCTTGGCTAGGTGGTATACAATCTATACCGTCATCTATTATTGGTTCTGGGGTATCCACTTCACCGCTACTATTTGATACCAGAAGTTTTTCGAAATGCTCCTTCCAGATCCTCAGCATGCTGTCTGTATCTTTCACCAGGTTTCCTTCTTTATCTCTACAGGAGAATGTGCCTGCACCAAAGCCTTCGGTTTGGTGTTTTACACGTTGGTAGAATTTTCGGACTTCATTCTGACTCCTGTAAATCTCGATTTGCTCACCCTCATGTTTTTCTATCTCTTTATTCTTTTTTCTGAAAATACGTTTCTCCTCTCCCCTTTTCTCCCGATAGTTCTCCATCGCATTACGTGTTGCTACTGTCCGCAGGATAGCCCTATACGCTGCGTTTTTCATATCAGTAGCCTTACGACACTGCTTATCGTACCACGGATTTCTTGATAGTGGTCTTTGGTACCCAAGTGTTGCTTTTGCTGCAGTTTGTAGGGAGTGGGCAATTGTGCTTCTATACTATTATCGGGACAAGAAGTGCTTTCGTCAAGCAGGTGGGTTAGTTGGGCGGAGTAGGCCTCTGCTACTGTTGTGTTTGCGGCTTTTCGACGTCAAATTTCCGTTTTATATTAGATCACACATTTTCTCCTACATTAAGACTGGTGCGTA
>NW_026874920.1:0-17365 GCF_032173495.1 Musca vetustissima
CTTATCTTTCTCGGCGATCTCTACTTGCCAGTACCCACTCTGCAGGTCGAGGGTGGAGAACCATGACGTCCCGGCTAATGTGTCCAATGTGTCGTCGATTCTTGGGAGCGGATAGCTGTCTTTCTTGGTGACATCATTTAACTTTCGGTAGTCCACACAAAACCGGGTGCTTCCGTCTTTCTTCTTGACCAAGACCACTGGGGAGCACCATGGACTTGACGATGGCTCTATTACACCACTCTTTTCCATTTCACTTATCAGCTTCTGTACCTCGTCTCTTTTGGCCAGGGGAACACTTCTTGGAGGCTGTTTAATGGGTCGCGCGTCTGCTGTATTGATTTCATGCTTCACCACTGATGTTCTTCCTTGGTGCTCTTTTGTCAACGCGAAGGTAGAGGCATACTTCCATAATAGCTGCTTAGCCTTGTTCCTCTCGGAAGGTGATAATTGGTGTGTCCACTCTTTTATGTAGCCGTCGAGGTGCTTCTTCTCCATAGCTGCTGGCTTTTCGGTGCTAGTTTCCAAATTAACTACAGCTTCAGCTGGTGTGCATTGTCCAACTTCGGAAAATTGGCAAATTTGCTCTTGCTTGTTTGACAGGTTCAAAACTCTAACAGGAATCAATCCGTTCTCGTTGCTTTTCACCAGGGCATTCGCTATTAGGATGTTACTGTATCTGTTTTCTGCTGGTTCCACCACCCACAACTTCTCGGCTCCACAATCTCCATTCATTGGTACCCATATTATTGCTTCGGCACAGGGCGGTATTATCTCTGGATGGTCCGTAGTCAGACGTCTAATGGGTGTACTTTCATCGTAGCCCACGTTTAACGGAATTTCGACGTTAGACCAGGTCATCACACGCTCTTTCATATCCAGATTGATACCGAAGGCAATCATAAAATCTGCGCCTATTATCACTTCGTCTACGATATCGGCAACTATAAAATCGTAATTCACCGATTTATTGGCAATAGTTAGTCTCAGGGTAATCTTGCCGTGTACGGCCGCGGGCTCCCCCGTTGCTGTGCGCAGTCTGACTCCATTAAGTTGCGTTATGTTTCCCTTTACCAGATCTGATCTTATGATGGACTTTGATGCGCCAGTATCTAACGTCAGAACTCGCTTGTCACCATTGATGTACCCAGTTGTTGTTAGGTTGTGACTTTTCTGTTGTACTATTGCTATGGAGATTGTGGGGCCATCGTCGATGGGAGCCAGTTCATGCCCCGCTGGACTGGCTCGATTTAGTTTAACGGTGACTCCTTGGTGGACTGTTGAGCCATTCTTCTACCATCTTTCGTTGGAGGTGGTGACGATGACCTGGATCGTTTGCGCTTAGCTCTGTATTCGCGCGCAATATGACCTGCTTTATCGCAATTGTAGCATCTAACCCTGGGCTTAGTCATCCCTGCTAACTTTGTTTCTTCTATTACCTGCCTCATGGCGTCCTTGATCGAGTTAACGAGAGATTTGGGTTCGCAATCTTCGGTCTCCAGTTGGCGAATCTTGTGGGTCTGGGGCTTAACAATTATTCTTGCCGTCTCTTGGGCAAGGACAAACGACACAGTTTCGGCAAATGACGCTTTTGGTGACGCATATGTTGCACATTTAATCTCAGGGTCACGTATGCCATTCACAAAGGTTTCGATTTTCATACGGTCCAGCAATGGGTGATTCTCTCCTGGATATGCCATTAGCACCAAACGTTCCACCTCAGCTGCGAAGTCTTGTAACGTCTCGTTTGCCCTCTGTACTCTTCCCCTTAATTCCATAAGGTAGATGTTTTGTTTATGTTCGCCACCGTACTTACGTTCCAGTGCAGCAATAACATCTTCATAGTTGCTTCTAGAAGCGACAGGAATACTCTGTATAACATCAGCAGCACTGCCCTTCAATGCCAGAAGTAGTGCAACCGCTTTGTCGCTGTCGTTCCACGAATTTCTAGAAGCCACTGTCTCGAACTGTAACTTGAAAACATTGAATGACGTAGAGCCGTCGAATACAGGAGGTTTGATTTTTAGCGTGTTATCCGGAACTCGCACCGGACCACCTTTGATTTCCAGTTCCGACATTTTCTTCTCCAGATTCGTAAACCTGTGGTCGTGGGCCAGAAATTTCTCATCCACAGACAGAATCTTCTCGTCGACCGACTGCACTTTCTTATCCAACTCTTTAATTTGGACCTCCACGGTTTCCACTCTCCTTCCAATAACTTCTGTAATTTTCTCGAGTTTCTCGTTCATTATTCTCGAATTTTCGTCAAACATTCTACAATTCTCCGCCTTGAGTTCATCTAACTTTCTGGAATTCTCTTCGAACATTCGTCTCGAGTTTTCTTCTGACTTTCTGGAATTCTCTTCGAACATTCGTCTCGTGTTTCTGGAATTCTCTTCGAACATTTTAGCCAGCATTTCTCTGAAATCGTCACCCCTGGCAGCTACTGACGAGACTTCCCCACCGTTGGATTCGCTCATTTCCGATAAATCCACTTCATCCTTACTGTCAAACTCATATGTATCGATGTTCATACCACGGCGCTCGAACTCATCCAACAGACGTTTTTGTAGTTCAGCCTTGTTGCCAGTAGAGGACAATTCCAATTTATTCAGCTCCTTCTTCAAGTCTTCCACTCGTAGATCCTTAAACTTCATCGTAGTATTATCGTAATCTCACTTCCGACACCAATTGTTACGTTCTTGGACTTCACTTATTCCCGTGTAGACGTTGTTTTATTTCCCGATACAGTTCGTACCAAATAAAACGCGGGTTCGTTCAAATTACGATTATTACAATGACTTTATTCACACAACTTTACTTTGCACTTTACTTTACTCGACGGTTTCAATTCGCGATCTGATTCACAACTGACTCACTGCCTTTCCATTCCCTCTATTTATATGAGCCCTGCCTGTCGCTACAGAAGTTTCTAGACGATCTGGTAACACCTAGATCACGAACAATCTACCAATGCAACAAACACATTGAGTAACAATAACAACAACAAACTTACTGAGTGAACAATAACAACAACAAACTTGAGTAAACAAACTTACAATAACAACAACACATATACAGGCGAGGGAATAACAAAGAAAGAGGAATAACAACAACACATATACAGGCGAGGGAATAACAAAGAAAGAGGAATAACGTTTAACAAGAATTGTACGACAATAACAAAATAGAAAATGAAAGAGGAAATGGAAGGATGTAGAAAAATCTATACAGTGGTTGTTGTTGTGAAGTTATTCAAATAAACTGCGTAGTAGAAATTTACGTTACAATTCAAATTCTTAAATTAACGGAATTCATCTAAATTAACTTAAATCTAAAGTTATATTCGTAACAATATATATAGGAGGTGTACACATTATTCTAGAATTAATTCAATACGCTATGCCAAAATTCGTGCAAATCGAAAATCGAACGAAACTATGTATGGAAGCTATATCTAAATCTGAACCGATTTTCACGAAACTTAGCACGCATCATTCTAGACTTAATTTAGTACGCTATACCAAAAATCATGCCAATCAAAAGATTAGCAGGGACTTTGGTGCACCATTTACCTAAATCGGCCGAAACTATATATGGAAGATATACCTAAATCTGAACTGATTTTCAGGAAACTTAGCACACGTCATTCTAGACTTAACTCAATGCGCTCCGCCAAAATTCGTGCAAATCAAATGATTTTCAGGGACTTTTGTGCCCCATATACCTTAAATCGGACAAAACTATATAGGGGAGCTATATCTTGGCACACGTCATTCTAGACTCAATTCAGTATCCTATGCCAAATTTCGTGCAAATCGAAAGATATATAAAGACTTTGGTGCACCATTTACATAAAATCGGACAAAACTATATATGGGAGCTATATCTAAATCTGAACCGATTTTCACGAAACATAGCACACATCATTCTGGACTTAATTCAGAACCACATTTCGTGCATATCGCAAGATATATAGGGACTTCGGTGCCCCGTTTACCTTAAATCGGACGAAAATATATATGGAAGCTATATAAAAATCTGACCCGATTTTCTCGAAACTTGACACACGTCATTCTAGACCTAATTCAGTACGCTATGCAAAATTTCCTGTAAATCGAAAGATATATAGGGACTTTGGTGCCCCGTTTACCTTAAATCGGACGAAAATATATATGGGACCTATATATAAATCTGACCCGATTTTCTAAACACTTGGCACACATCGTTCTAGACTCAATTCAGTATCCTGTACCAAATTTCGTGCATATCGAGTGATATATACGGACTTTCGTGCACAATTTATATAAAATCGGACAAAACTATATATGGGAGCTATACCTAAATCTGAACCGATTTTCACGAAACTTTGCACATATCATTCTGGACCTAATTCAGTACTCTGTGCCAAATTTCATCCAAATCGATAGATATATAGGGACTTTGGTGCACCATTTACATGAACTCGGAAGAAACTATGTATGGAGCTATATCTTGGAGGACATCACTTTAGACTCAATTTAGTACGTTATGCCAAATTTCGTGCAAATCGAGGAATATATAGGGACTTTTGTGCCTCATTTACCTTAAATCGGACGAAACTATATACGGGAGCTATATCTAAATCTGAACCGATTTTTCGCAATTTCAATAGGGTTCGTCCTTGGGCCAAATAAGTGAGCTGTGCCAAATTTCATCCAAATCGGATAATAAATGCGACCTGTACTTTGTTCACAAAAATACATGGACGGACAGACGGACGGACGGACATGCGCAAATTGACTCAGAAAGTGATCCCATGCATATTCTCAAAAGGAACCATGGGTCTATCTCGATTCCTTTTGCCTGTTACAAACATATGCACAAAGACGTAATACCCTGTACCACAGTGTGGTGAAGGGTATAAAAATCAGACGAATGAAATGTCTGATTTTAACCAAACTTTGCACAACCTATTAATATTACCAAGCCTAGGTAATATTAATAGACCTTGTATTTAATCTCTTGCGGTTTTTATATCAAGGAAAATTTGATTTCACAGCCATTAAATAATTTTGTGGTTAAACGCAATTCGAAGAAAAAGACGAACTTTATTCGTACTTTCTAAGAAATTACTCAAAAATGTTGTTAAGTTATTTGAAAATGAAACAGAGCTGTACAATACTATAATTTGAATCATAGACACCAGATGAGCTTTGCAACTAGCGACAGTTTTTTTTCGATTGGGGCTCAAGGAATTCACGAACATGGTTTTGCGGCATTGAAAAATAACCCAAATTTATGTGCTTTTTGATCGACTGAAGACCATTTAATTTTGCAATTAATTTGGCCATCTCTGCTAATGAAACAATTGTTCAAAAATATACTCGTATGTGTGTATGTGCCCGAGAGCGTGGCTCTATAAGAAGCTGAATTTGTTAACAAATAGTTGCGAATGCTAAAGTTTTACGTCATTGTGTCTAGACAGTAAATTCGTTATTTGTTAAAAAAAATCTATGGTAAAAGTTTTCAATGGGTTTTATCGAAGGCGAACGGGGAAACTTTTAAGAAAACAACTCTCTATGAGATGAACACAATGAATTACGAAACTAAAGGTGTCAAAAATTGTAAATTTGCAATGGTTTTTGAGGTGGGATAAATCGAAAAGTAATTCAAGCAAATTATTACACATTTAAAAAGAATAAACAAGGGAAAACGCCGTTAAGTTCGGCAGGACAGAACTTTTTATACCCTCCACCATGGGTACATATACTGACAGCAATTTGAAATCAAGTTACAACCCCCACATGTGGAACTATGCTAAAGCGAATTATTTTAGACAGTGTGGCTAAAATTTCTGATGTAATGAAAAAACGGTGGGATTTTTAAAAATATACATAGAAGTTTTTAATAAAAATCACTTTCACTCTAATGAGGTCAAAATCGTTTAAATACCGAAAATAGGGGGTATCCTTATATATGACTATACGACGTGAGAGAAGATTAACTACCTAGTGATCATGGGGGCCATACATAAAAAGGGGACCTATATTGATATTTTTTGTAAGTTGTGTTACCTAAGAATAAACCGAAATATCAAATTCTTCCTAGTTCCTAAAAATACTTATATATCTCAAATTTCAGCACCCCTTCTTGAATCCGTCGGAAAATAGCAGTAATTGTAACAACGGACTGACTGAAGGTCAGGGTTTTTATCCTGATCAAGAATTTATATTCTTTATAGGATTGGAATGACAAAACATACTTCGGTATCAACGAATATGAGAGACTTCACATTACATTTTTCACATCTATAGAAAATATTTGAAAAATATTGAATTTGTAGAAAAAGTGACAATTGTATAATAATACGAAGATAACAGTATTATGCAGACCTTTTGTAGGTGATCTGTGTTTCGTATAGAAGGCCCATATGTGTAATTGCAATTGCCATTCTATGTACTGTGAAATTCTGTTTGAATAAGTTCAACCGACTTTGAGACTCGCCCGGAAACGGAGATGGTCTAAAAACAGCTAAACGATCACAGGGGAAGATTTCTGAATCGAAACAAGCATTGCCAATTGACAGTATGGGTCTTCATTGACGACCCAAATCCATAAAAAAATTGCTCGTAGACGAACCACATCGAAGTATATGGTCGAATATTTCTACGGCAAAGCTGACCATAGGTCGATTGCTCCACTTGAGTAACGTAGGTGGTAAAATACATACGAATCCGAGCTCTACAGTTTTTCCGAAACCAGCGCCTTTTGGACCGTCTAAAACATAGAATTGATGGGTCATCCGCCGTAGAACCTAAACTTGGGACGCAATGACATATTTGTTATACTTTACATCAAAAAACATGTGGTAAACCATTTTTGTCACCAAAGAATGCTTTTGAAGCGTTCAAAACTATATTTTGGAGGTGTCTCAATCACGAGGGAAAAGGTGCATACGTTTTTGGTGGTTAAGATTCACATAATTAGGGTATATACACGTTGATACGACAAAAAATGTTTCTTTGGACAAAATCGGCTTCAGACAATTTGGAGTCGATTGGCAAATGTTCGTGTATCCGTCCATCTGGCTGGTGCGCACGATAACTTGTGATGGGAGTAACCGATTTCACCCAAACATTACACATCGTAATATTTCTTCAAAACTTAGTTCAAGTTCGCAGATGGGGAATATCGGCCCACTCCTTCTGGTACCTCCACCACCAAAAGGTTCAAAATTTAGATGAAAATTATTGACATAATAACATGCGAACGGACGATCGGAATTGAACCAAACTTTGTACAATCTACATATTACTTTTATCAAGCCTAGATTAAGTTTGAAGATGAGGTCCATTTGTGTGGTACCTTCTGGTACCTCACCCCATAAAGAGTCAATATTTTCAATATGTATTTATAAATCCAATATCAGGCGAATGGAATGCCCGATTTAAATCAAACATTTTACAGCCTATTATCCTTACCAAGCCTAGATAAAGTCTGTCGGCCCTCTATTTCTGGTAACACTCCTACAAGGGTCAATATTCTATAAACTTGTTAATTTACCATGAAACGAATTAAATAACCTACTTTATCAACATTAAATCCGAAGCCCCTTTGATAAAAACATATCCCTTTTATAATAGAATAATAATACCTGTGTGTAATTCCGAAGACTTCCGCAAACCATAGGCTGAGTAAAAAAGCGTCAGTAAATTTTAGGAGACCTATCTGTTGGCAACATCGGCTTACCCTTTTTTACTTGTTAGATTTTTTAGGTCTTAAAAGTATAGAACTGGAATTCCACATCTTTCAAGCTAATTTGTTGTGAAGAAATTTTAAGAGACTATAGCGGTTAAAAATATTGTAAGGCCTGTGCATCATTGTTTCGGTCGTTTCGCTGAAAATATCGTTGTAAGGAGAGAGTTCCTAAAGGCCCGAATATGTCAATTCCTCGTTGTTCTCAGGAACTAGCACTATCTTACGGCACATTACCACATATTCTGTATTTAGATCTACACCGACATCCATATAAGACCCAGCTCACACAAAAACTGAAATCAGCTGACCATTCACATCGTGTGCTGGAAAAAACAGGAGGTCCATGTCACTTTTTATAAAATAAATTGTCTTCTTTGGGGTCGAATCGTCGAGTGATTGAAGAAAGGCCACTGTTTGATCCGAAGGTGTCATTGGACCATAACTCGAAAGTGATGATGGAATGACAGGTATCGTCAATTCGGAGCGTTATGGTCATATGATAACCGCCGGTTTTTTGTTTGTTTGCCTTCTATTAAAGAATACAACTTGGAGAATATGTGGTTTCAATAGAAAGGTGCCACATGCCACACAACTTGAGTGAATATGGCTTTTATTGCAAGAGGCATTTCCTGGTGCGATCTACACGAAAGGCCGTGTTTATGCAGATAAACCCTTAACTTTTGAGCACGGGAGGTCCCTTAAATTATGTAGTGTTTTACACATAATGACAACGTTGAATTTTCATACTAAAAAAATATACATAATGAAAAAAATTATAATTCTTTTATTTACATTTACTTTGGAAACCATAACGTGGATAACCCTGCATAATAGACTTAGACTTTACAGTCCAAAAAAAAGCAAAAATAATAGATCGAACTTTATCCAACGTTTGTCCATTCCTTACTGATTTGTTAAATTCCTTATGATTAATGATTTGTTTAAATCCTTATGTCTATGCGCAGATCATCCGCGTATATAGAAGAATTAAAAAAAACTACTTAGGTGACATATATAAGACCATAAGGGTTGTCGTTATATAGATGACTTGTAAAAGTACTAAAACAGGTTGTCTGTACATTGAACACTTTGTACGAAATATCCAAATATCTTGACTAGACTAAGACCTGTGTCTATAATAGTCCTGTAAGGGTTCTTCTGCTTAAAGAAACCATTAGTCTTATGTTCAAAGTTTGTCTACGAACATACATTTACGGCCTTCATATGACTTGCTGTCTTCTTCTTCTTTGGAAAACAATTACATTTGCCTATAGAGGATTTTAAAGTCCTCTACTATGTTATATTTTATATGTAATTGTTCATATGACACCGAACATACATACTAGGTGTTTTACAAACATAATGCATACCAAGTGTCGTCGTCTCCAACAATGAACCTGTAAACTTGCAGACAGCCAGACAGGATATCCAGACAATAAGTCATTAAAGAAGTTTTACACAATAAATTTCAATGGAGTCTGTGCGATAGTAAGTCTGTGTGTGTGTTCGAGAGTAATAGTAGAAATATTATATCATGTTGCCATTGTGTGTGTATATTCTATGACTTCTGGTAAAAATCACTAAAATCATTTTGACAAGCTACAGTCGGTAGTATAATGGTGAGTAATAAGTCTAGTCAGATAGAGAAATTCGAGTCCTTCTTGTACCAAAGATGCAACTGACATTTAACAACCATCGACATTCAAATGCAATTATTCATTTTGTCGGTTAGTTAAAAGTTGGTGTTGTTCTGGAATCTGTTTCTATGAGGTATTTAAGACGGAAACATTTACATAGATGAAATGGCGTGACTCATATATACTACGAATATATGGCACATTCATCATTCTTCAAAAGAAGACCAAAGGAATTTTGAAAGAAGAGAAAATCAGTAGCTCAATGGAAAATAGGAAGACCCTTTTCCACAAAAGACTAGAAAAATACCGTCGACTTCTATAGAGAACATTACCATTTCATCCAACTGTTTCCTGTATAGATATTCTAGGTATACCCAGAAAAAACAGATGTTTTCCCCCATAGAAGACCGGAAACGTCTCCTCGTGGATACCCAAGATATATTCTGTCATAAAAGAAAATCTCTTTTAGGAAAAGACGTGAAGCTCTTATTCGGTAGAAGACCATAAGTCTTTCTTCGATAGAATTTTAGTCCTAAGGTATTTCTATACACAAAAAAAAAAAAAAAAAAAAAAAAACAAATATTTTCACCGATAGGACATAGGAAAACATATTGCAAAAGTGATGAATTTCAGTGCCAACTCATGTTCGGTGACGATGATCCATTCAATCATACTATAAATAATCTGACAATGAAAAGAAAAATTGACCAAACATTTTTTTCTTGAGGTTTAATAAAAATACCCACAACACCCACGCTTTGGCCAGTCACAAAGGAGTAGGATAAGACTGATGTGTAAGAGAGAGCATTGTAATGATTAGTCTTCTCTTTTTCGTTTTTTAAATTTATACTAAGACTTTGCCCAAAACACACTGCCGCCACGTGACCATGAAACAGATTACTATTTGCTTTGAAGTGCTTCTTCCACGAACAAATTGAGTTGGACTTCGAATACCCTCAGGCATAGAACCATGATTCACCATATATAACGATCGGATTTTTTAACCTCAGTTATATGGCTAATGAGGGTATATACAGCAAAAATATACCTCATTGAAATATTGTTTTCAGACCCCCTGTATCTTTGTTTGAGGCAGAAAATTGTGGTTCATTGAAATGTTTGATTTAGATCCTACGTTTCTTTGGACCAAATCTGTTTCAGATAATTTGGGGTCGAATTACAAATGTCCACCCGCTTGTCTGGCTAGCTGGCTGGTCCACACGGTAACTACCGAAAATAGTAACCGATTTCATCTAAACTTTACATATCGTAATATTTCTTCAAAACTAAGAACATGTTTGGAATTTGGGAATACGGGTCCACTCCTTCTGGTACCTCTCCCACAAAATGGTCAATAAGTTGCTGAAAATTATTTTTTACAATATCATTCGTGCGGTCTATACGAGTTGAACGAACCTTCGCACAACATAATACAATATTTTAACCAATCTTGTACAATGTTGGAATATGGTATATATCGACCCATATCTTCTAGTACATCCACCGCCAAGGACCAATATTGTGGAATCTTTTAAATCTTATATAAAACGAACGGAATATCTAATAATATTTCTATAGCCTAGATCAAGTTCCATCCTTCTCCAAATTAACATAATATATAGAACAAGTGAAAAATCGTTAAGTTCGGCCGAAATTTGGATACCCTCCACCATAGATATACTGAGAGGTACTAGAAATGAAAATATAGGGAACATACCAAAAAATTGACCTATACCGACATTTCTAAAGAGGGATTATGTAAACCATAATACAAATATCAGAAATTTTTAATGGATAATTATACCCCTAGCCTTATGGCTAAGGTGAAAATGTGCTTCTAGACCCCATGTTTCTTCGAAGCAACTCCGTTTCAGAAAATTTCGATTTCATCCAAACTTTGCCCATCTTATAATTTCTTCCAAACTTAGTTTCAAAGATGGGGAATATCGGTCAACTCCTTCTGGACCTCCACACAGGGCTATAGTTTGTTATCGAACCTTACGTTAAAATTTCTTATCTCGCTATCCTCCGCAGGAGAAATGATTACAACAGAGTCTTAGAACCAAACTCAAAACGCGGAACAAGTCAGATAACTATTTTAATATAAACCAGTAAGGAAAGTATATGATACCCTTCACCACTTTGGGTATATTCAACATATGTATCCTAACAGACGTCGTCGGAATACAAATTTCAGTACGTTGTGTCAATCAATTTACATTAAATAGGACTAAAATATATATGGGAGCTATAACTAAATCTGAACCGATTTTCACGATACTTATAACACTTCATTACCCTATGCAAAATTTTGTTCAAATCGAAAGTTATATAGGGACTTCGGGGCACCATTTACATAAATTCGGACGAAACTATATATGGGAGCTATATCTAAATATGAACCGATTTGCACGAAACTCATCACACGTCATTCTACACTTAATTCAGTACGCTATGCCAAAATTCGTGCAAATCTAATGATTTTCAGGGACTTTGGTGCACCATTTAGTTAAAATCGGACGAAACTATATATGGGAGCTATATCTAAATCTGAACCGATTTTCACGAAACTTAACACACATCATTCTATATTCTATACCAAAATTCGTGCAAATCAAAAGATTTGCAGGGAATTTGGTGGAACATTTACCTAAAATCGGGCGAAACTATATATGGGAGCTATATCTAAATCTGAACCGATTTTCTCGAAATTTATCACATATCATTGTCGCCTTAATTTAGTACGCTATGCCAAAAGCAAATGTAATGATTTCAGGGACTTTGGTGCACCATTTACCTAAAATCGGACGAAAATATATATGGGAAAATATATATAGCCCATCTTCGAACTTAACCTGCCTGCAGACAAAAGACGACTCTATGCAAATTTTTGGGGCTCTATTTCAATTCGTTTATACGCTAGAGTGATTACAACAGACAAACGGACAGACGGGCATGCTTAAATCGTCTTAGAATTTTACGCTGATCAAGAATATACATACTTTATAGGGTCGGAAATGATTATTTCGATGCGTTACAAACGGAAAAACAAAACTAATATACCCTCCATACTATGGTGGAGGGTATAAAAATTGTTAATCTCATATGAAGCAACATAGGTACTTTCCCTTATTTTCCATTTCATTGTAAAACTTCGATCATTAAGCTCGACTAGGGATAAGTAAATCGACTAATCGACTTTTTATATTGAAGTCGAAGTCGACTTTTGATCTTTTCCAGATCGACTTTCGATTTTCTTCATAAATTCCATGGAGAAAGTACCACATCGAAATATTGGTTTCGGATCCCCAGTGTCTTTGGAAAAACATCGTTTCAGACAATTTGGGGTCGATTTGGAAATGTTGGTGTGCCTATGCACATACAAAGTTTTCTTCCAAACTTACATCCCGTTCGAATATAAAGAAAATCTTCCCATTTTATGGATAATTCATGATGGCGGTTGTAAAATGATTGTTGTGTTTTTTTTATTCTCAAAATTTTTTTGCCTTTTTTTTTTTGTTAAATCAAATTTTCCTCGGTACCACTCTAATGTAACATCAGCAAAATTTCCATAGCAACAAAACCTGAATTTCGTTGCTGCCAGTTGCAGTCCAGACAACCCGATGGCGGACTCTTTAGAACCGGTTAAGTTCAATCGGACAATTGCAATCATGTTTTGTATGAGCTTATTTTTAGAGCATTGATTGTTTTCCACTGACCAACAGCGTTCGGAGGATAAATTGGCCCTGGTTGCCACTGAAATGTGCGTTGGATGACGTTCATATTTGTTCCAGACGAAACTGCTGCCAGCATCTTGGAGCCGCCGCAAAAATAAGATTTGTTGCTAAAAATAACCTCAATATCAAGTCATTCAGTCAGTCAGACAGTCTGCCAGCCAAACATCCAAACAGTATTTAGGAGTAGAGGGCAATGGACTTTCAAATATATTGTCTGGCATCAACTGCAACAACAACAAGAACAAGACAAAGAAATCGTGTCATGCTGTGGCTCCAACATGGTCAGTTATTTTGGCTGAGTTGGCATCGTACAATGGACTATGAATTTATTTGACTTTTCTTTTGGAATAGCTCAGAATATCTGAAGATTATTTGTGGGTGCTACAATTGAAAAGGAGGTCTACCAAAAGGCCTTTAAGGTCTTGAGTTTCCGAAAAGATATGATAATTGTATATGTCAGCAATGTGAAGCTAAGTTTTTTATCTACATTTCACCAAATACGGTGGGTAAAACTTTCCAGGAAATTAGATGGTACTGCTTAGTAGGGCCTATTCGTATATGAACTGAATGTCCAAAATTGCAATGATATATCATTTTGCAAATACGATCGTGATCTATTTTACTCCCATTATATATACATATATACCTATATATGTTTATCTATACTAATAAAAGAGTAAAGTGATTGACTGACTGACTGACTGATTTAACGATTCATCAACGCCCAGACGAAACGGCTGAAGCTAGAATCTTGAAATTTTGGGTGAGGGTCACTCTTGGCCCAAATGTGACAGATAAGGCTGGGTTTTTGGAAATTCGTACTAGAAGGGTACGAAAAGTACTAAAAAGTACTAAATATGATATCATTTGTATTTGGCGAACCAGTAGAGCTAGAACTCTGAAATTTGGATTGAGGGTCACTGATGGAGTGTAGGATAGATGTACCAAAGGGTTTTTGGAAATTCGAACTACAACTATCCGATATGTACGAAAATGTACTAAATATGGTACAATTCTGTAGCATGAGAACGGATAGAGCTAAAAACTTGAAATTTGGAATGCGGTTGGGAAGTAGGGTCGATATAAGGAGATGGTTTTGAAACCGAGTACTCATGTGTACGAAAAGTACTATATGGTAGTACCATATTTGGTACAAATTTGATTTGGAGGTACAAATGGAGCTAGAATCCTGAAAATTTAAAGTAACATTACCGTCGGAGTATAGGATTGTGATATGTACGTAGTTTTGGAAATTTGTTACTTATGTGTACGAAAAGTACTAAATCGTACTATAATTGGTACAATTTGGATTTGGGTGAACCGATAGAGCTGAAACAATGAAATTTGGAGTTAGGATCATTTTAGGGGTGTAGGATTGGTGTCAGGACTCAGTTTAAGACATTATTACTTATGGGTACTAAATGGTACTAAATTTGGTGCAATTTGAATTTTAGGTGAACCAATTGAGCTAGAATCATAAAATTTGGAGTCAGGATCACTGTCGAGGTGTAAGATTGAGATATGCAGGAAGTTTTACAATTTTGTACTTATGTGTACTAAATTTTGTACAATTTGGGTTGTGGTTGAACCGATACAGTTGGAATCCTGAAATTTAGATTTTGGAGCACTGTGGGGGTGTTGGTTTGGGTTCAGTTGGAAGTTTTTGAAATTCGTACTAAATGGTACTAAATTTGGTACAATTTGAATTTTGGGTGAACCAATAGAGCTAGAATCATGAAATTTGAAATCAGGATCATTGTTGAGGTGTAAGATTGAGATATGTATGAAGTTTTAAAAATTTGTACTAATGTGTACTAAATTTGGTACAATTTAAATTGTGGGTGAACCGATGGAATTGGAATCCTGAAACTTAGATTTAGGATCACTGTGGGGGTGTAAGATTGAGAAATGTAGGAAGTTTAAATTTTTGTACTAATGTGTACTAAATTTGGTACAATTTAAATTTTGGGTGAACCAATAGAACTAGAATCATGAAATTTGGAGTCAGGATCATTGTTGAGGTGTAAGATTGAGATATGTAGGAAGTTTTAAAAATTTGTACTAATGTGTACTAAATTTGGTACAATTTAAATTGTGGGTGAACCGATGGAATTGGAATCCTCAAACTTGGATTTAGGATCACTGTGGGGGTGTTGGTTTGAGTTAAGTACGAAGTTTTGGAAATTCGTACAACTGTGTACTAAATTTGGTACAATTTGAATTATGGGTGGACCGATAGAGTTCGAATCCTGAAATTTAGATTTTGGAGCACTGTGGGGGTGTTGCTTTGGGTTAAGTTGGAAGTTTTTGAAATTCGTACTAAATGGTACTAAATTTTGTACAATTTGAATTTTAGGCGGACCAATGGAGCTAGAATCAGAAATTTGGAGTTAGGATCATTGTTGAGGTGTAAGATTGAGATATGCAGAAATTTGTGCTAATGTGTACTAAATTTTGTACAATTTATGTTGTGGCTGAAGCGATAGAGTTGGAATCCAGAAATTTACATTTACGATCACTGTGGCGGTGTGGGATTGGGTATTTATGAAGTTTTGGAAATTGGTACTACTGTGTACTAAATTTGGTACAATTTGAATTGTGGGTGAACAGATAGAGTTGGAATCCTGAAATTTAGATTTTGGTTTGGGTTAAGTTGGAAGTTTTTGAAATTCGTACTAAATGGTACTAAATTTAGTACAATTTGAATTTTAGGTGAAACAATAGAGCTAGAATCATGTAATTTGGAGTCAGGATCACCGTTGAGGTGTAAGATTGAAATATGTAGGAATTTTTAGAAATTTGTACTAAATTTGGTACAATTTAAATCGTGGATGAACCGATAAAGTTGAAATCGTGAAATTTTGATTTAGGATCACTGTGGGGGTGTAGGATTGGGGTATGGAAGTTTTGGTCATTGGTACAACTATGTACTAAATTTGGTACAAATTGAATTGTGGGTGAACCAATAGAGTTGGAATCCTGAAACTTGGATTTAGGATCACTGTGGGAGTGTATGTTTGGGTTAAGTAGGAAGTTTTGGAAATTCGTACTACTGTGTACTAAATTTGATACTATTTGGATTATAATTAAGATTTTATCTAATTCATGATTTCAATTGGATTGTATGATGTAGGTAGTAATGGAAATGTTTACTTATGTGTTCCAAGTGGTACTAAATGTGATACAAATTGGATTTAGATGAACCGATAGACTCCTGAAATTTGGAATTAAGATTGGGGTATATGGGAAGTGTTGGAAATTCGTACTTATGATTGTTAAAGTAGGTAGTTATATTAATGTGCACTAACTGATACTCAATTTGGATTTGGGTGAAGCTATATTAGATTTTTTTCAAGCGGTCGGAATGGGTGTGTTGGGTTGAGATATAGAGGTAGATTTGAGAACATACTATGGCAGAACATACGTAATAAATGGTTTTAAAATTTTAATAATGGTTTAAATACATCCCACATTCGCTAACGAAGTAGCGGGTATATGCTAGTATATTATAAACAAAGAAAAACAACGGAATACAACACTTCACCTTATGATCTGTTGTCTGAACATCAGCTGATCACGACTTCATGTAATTTGTGTAATTTTATAATGACGCACAAAAAGTAATTAACCGCCAGTGGAAAAAAAGATAATTTTGAACACTTAATTAGCTCGTGTTTTAAGAGTATTCAACAATTTTTTAAGAACATATTACTTTTTGTTGTTTTTTTGTTTTTTTTTTTAACTTTTAGTATACAGCCTTGCGAAAGGTTAGTGAATCACATCGCTTTGAAGAAAAAAACCCCATCTGAATGACGTAAATTATTCGAGGGAAATTTAACGTTGAATTGTAAACAATTAAAATATAAAAAATAAAATAGAACAATGACTTGTCATTCATTCGATAATATCGTTGGTCTAGACAGTCAATGTTTGTGTCAAAAGCAATAACACGTGTTTTTATTGTTGTTGGTTTTTTTTAAAGAAAGTTCATTAAACCAACAGACGTAGGTTGTTGAATCTCTAGAAAAAAGACTTTCAGCAATTAACATGAAGAGAGTGTAGAATATCGGTAGAACAGCATAGAGTGTTATAAAATAATGAACAAATTTTTGCAATGCTTTTATGTATACCCGAAATTGTTATAAACTCCGCCATGAGTTGGACATTAAGACAAAGACCTAAAAACGATCCAGACTTTGATTTTTTATTAGTAGGAAAATTTGACACCCAATGCAAACTTAAAGATAATCAGTA